>NC_091565.1:27794259-27796759 GCF_042767895.1 Penaeus vannamei
ATGGTGACAATGATGATGCAGAAAAGTGACAGTTAAGATAACAACAACAACAGTGGTAATAAAAATAACGAAATTGTACGGAAAAAGTGGAAGAGGAAAGACTGATAATATATAGCAATTGAAAAGAACAAGATAAAAAAGAAGAAGAAAAAAACTTAATAAGAACACAGAAACAGAAGCAAGAAAAAATGGATTTATAACATCAGCGGAGACAGAAGGAAGAAAAAGAATAAGTGGAATTATAACAAACAAAGAAGAAGAAGAAGAAAATAATAATAAAACGAGCGAGAGACCCAAACAATCATTTCATATTGCGTCTTGTTTACCGGAATCCAGCGCTTTATCACCTTACACGTGTACGTAATACGCGTGCACACACATGCCTACCACACTCAGCTGACTCCTATGTGCACATGAGCGTATCCAGGTGTGTTTATGAACATTCACGTAATTAGAAAAAATTATATATATGTATTGCTGCCTATAAATCAGCGGTGGAGTGTCGCGACCAAGAGGCATTACCTACATAAATTTAGGGGAACAATTAAAATAATTGGAAAGTTAGATTAATTTTCTGAAACCGAATTTATTACTCTGGAGCAATTAATCTGGCTCCTCTTTAATCCAATCTCGGTATGATTATAACTGTGTCATTTGCTAACGAGGCAACAGCGGCGGCAAGCTGTGACGTCGCTTCGTAATAAGTATCTTTTCTTGGTTTTCTTTCTTTTTTCTTTTATTGTATTTTTCGTCTTGGGCGTTATAAAGGGGTCGCGTCATTTCTGGGTTATATTTTTCATTTTATTTCATCTGTTGAGTTTTCTTTCTTTGTCTCTCTCTCTCTCTCTCTCCCTAGCTTGCTAACTAGCTAGAGAGAGAGATCTATCTATCTATCTACTTCTCCATCTATCTATCTATCTCCTTCTCTGGCTATCAATATATCTCTGCTTCGGAAGGAATCTTCTGTTTTCTCTCCCCCTCTTTCTCTTACTCCCGTCCTTCTCCTGTCATCCACATACATCCATATCCGTTCTAATCTTCATCCGCTCAGGGCAACACAATCCCACATCCTCATTACCGAACACCCATCCTTCTTTCATAATCATCAGGTGTTTGCATACTCCTCTCGCTCGCGACTCTTCGCATCTATCGCTCGCAGAATGATTGCAATAAAAAATCCCAGACTCCGCACAAAGCCTTTATCTTCCGAATCGAACGAGTGGGTTACATTCGGGCTCTTGAAGTATCGTCTCTCGTGCATTTAATGGCTATTTGCAATATTTCAGTTGGCGCAGAGAATCAAAATTAGAGCTGGTGAAATAGCGAAACTCCATTTCCTTATTCTGTGTCTTTGGCTTCCGAGTCAGATCGGGATTGCGATATGCGGGTTTGTGTGTAATCATCGCACTTCTGTTATTCTTATTTATTGCCATTTTATCAAACCTATTATCTATTTAGCTTTGTTTTTATTCTGGATTAGAAAAATCTTATTTACCTACCTAGCTATTCATTTATTTATCACATATCTATCTGTTCATAATAAGGTAAGTAAACGCGCGCGCACACGCATGTGTGTGCATCTGTGACTGCAGTCCCCTCCGAAGGGCCGGAGCGCGGCGAGAGATTCCTCGGCCTTGTCTGACGAGCGCCTAAACGCCCAGGTCGCATTAGCTCTCTGGAGGCTAATCTACAAGGGTCCCTCCGTGATGGTGTATTAAAACCCAAAACGCATTAAATCTCCGTAAAAGAGAAACTTTTAAAATTACCTTTCGCCCCGCGAGTGCGACGGCGCCCGCTTGATTTTCTCCTAAGGGGCTCGTGGTGGAAATCGCACTTAGGTCGACAAATCACTATCTACACCACTGGAGAATCGCTCTTCATGACTCTTGAAGCATATGGCTCTGATGCCTCGCCACCTGCGTCAATGGCGACTGACCCGAGCATGGAGGGACCAACCAGCGGGGGAAGCGGGGTGGGAAGGGGGTGGGATGGCAGGGAAGGTACTCTTGAAGTTCTCGAATCTACCTTATGTTCCGTGTGTGTGTGGGGGCGGGTCTCTCTCTCTCCCCCCTTATTCTATTCATATATAAAGGAGGTAAGGACAGAAAAACACAAATAAAAGAGTTCAAAATCCATCAAGGAGTCCCGCCAAAGAAGCGCAGAGGGAGCGGGGACAAACATTCCATAGGTTCCCCTAAAATAAACCCGAGAGAGAAATCAAAAACAAAACAAAAACACGCTCCCGAGACCTATCCCTTCGAGACCTCAATAATTTATGAAGTAATTTCATCACAAAGGTCAGTCAGGTGGAAATGTTGCGGCATCAAAAGACACTTGCGATATGATTTACATTTAAATTGTATCTAACCCAGCGGTATTAATTCAAAAAGCAAAATGGCTGTCGCGGTGGCGGGAGCGCGACCCCGATCATATCCTGGCAATCGTTTGTTTATTTTTCATCTTAATTGATGATTTGTGATGGAGCGGTGTGGCTAGGGGA
>NC_091565.1:27841759-27846759 GCF_042767895.1 Penaeus vannamei
GGTTTCCTATATTCGTTTACTTTTTCTCTTATTTGGGTGAGCGTGTGGATGTGATCTGTTGTTGAGAATCCGCCTGTTCTCTAGGCTGGCTGGAATCCAGACTGTCAGAGATGCGAGCTGTAATGACTTTCGTGAACAGTTTGTAAGTAACCGAAAGGAGGCTTATGGGTCGGTGATTTTTTAAATCCTTTTTATCGCCTTTTTTGTGTAACAAGATAATTGTTGCATTTTTCCAGGCTTTCGGAGTTTTTCCGCTGAGAAGGCATTTGTTAAAAAGATTGGCTAGTTTCACTGTTGCGATGTCTCCTGCATCTAATATGAGGTCTATACTAATTCCGTCTTCGCCTGGTGTTTTCCCTCTCTTCATGCCTTTAAGTGCTCTTTTTATTTCTTCTTTTGTGATATTAGGTACGTCGCTAGTTACCGCGTTTGCTTCTATTTGTGGCTGTTCGTTTGAGTTGTATAGATCCCTGTAAAAGTCTTCCACTACTTTGATGATTTCATTCTTGTTATGTGTTACTTCTCCGTCTGGTTTCTTAATTGCATACATTTGATTTCTCCCTATTCCTAGTCTTCTTTTAGCTGCTTTCATGCTGTTACCTGAAATCACTGCTTCATTTATTATTTGAGTATTGAATTTCCGTACATCTTCCCTCTTCTTTTTATTTATGGTCTTTGTTAGTTCAACCAATTCTATCTTGTCCCTATTTGACGATACTTTCATGTCTCTACGTTTTTGCATAAGCTGTTTAGTTTCTACCGAGAGCTTGCTGGAGCTTCGATTGTCGTTCTTTCCGCCTACTTCAAGTGCAGCTTCTTTTATTATGTCATTGAACTGTTTATTGATTTGGTCGATGTTGAGATCTTCGTCGCGGAGGAGTGAATATCTGTTTTGGATGTTTAGGCTAAATTCTGTTGCTCTGATCCTCAAGTTAGCCAAGTTTGGCTGTGGTTTACTCATTAGTTTGTTCCTTTCCCTTCTGAGATGTATTTTAATTTCGCCTCTCACCATTCTATGGTCGCTGCCTACATTTACTTTATTTATAACCTCTACATTTTTTATTATATCGCGCCTATTTGAAATTATGAAGTCAATTTCGTTTTTGACGTCAGAAGGCGACTTCCATGTCCACTTCCGTTCTAGTCTTTTTTCGAAGAATGTATTCATGATACTGAGTGATCGAGCCTCCGCAAATTCGACTAGCATTTGTCCCCTCTCGTTCCTAGTGCCTATTCCATGGTTCCCTACTGCGGTTTCGCCCTCTGTCTTTTTACCTATTTTGGCATTAAAATCCCCCATAATTATTGTGAAATGGGATTTTGTTCTCTCGCTGGCTAAGTGAACATCTTCATAGAAGCTCTCTATTTCTTCATCACTGTGGCTGCAGGTTGGAGCATAGACTTGAATAATTTTTAAGTTGTACCTAGTGTTTAGTTTTATTGTTACAGAAGCCACTCTTTCGCTGACACTATAGAATTCTACAATGTTCTTTTCTAAGCGTTTGTGTATTAAGAATCCTACCCCTAATTCCTGTTTGCTACCCAGAGGTTTTCCTCTCCAATAGAGCACGTGTCCCTCATTTAATAACTTCTGCTCTTCACCTAGTCTTCTAACTTCGCAGAGTCCTACTACATCCCATTTAATGGAAGAGAGTTCCTCTAGTAAAGCTAGTAAGTCGGATTCAGTTCTCAAGGTCCTTATATTGTATGTGCAAAGGTTCATCAACGTGGGGCGGCCTGTCTTTACCCGGATATTTTTAGCACCCCCTGCTCCGGAGCGATCCTGATCGCCGCCGTAACCAGGGGCTCCTTCGCCTCCGGGGAATGGGGGCCGTTCCTGAATATTTTGTCTCATGCTTGGGAGGTGGACAGCCGATTTACCTCCCACCTACTGGCTTAGGTGTATCTTGGTGGGAGGGGAGTAATTTAGCCGGAATGCCATTGATAAGTCCCCCCAGCAGGTTTGGTCCTACCTGGAGTGGACTTAGGAGCGGCAATGCACGGCCTGCTCACTACTCCCGTGAGCTGGGCTTAATTATCAGAAGTGCATATATGTTTTATTTTTATTTTATTTATTAACTTCATTTGTGCGTATGTGCACCTGATGCAGACATATTCATTCCCGCACATGCTCTAAGTACTACGCATATGCTCATTCCCACGCATATGCATATGCAAGCATACACATTTATTCTTGTATCTATGCTTATGGATATGGATACTTATTCTTACGTTATAAATAACTACATACATGTCCATCATAGTCTGACCTAGTCATATGTTCACATCGCCTGTCCGTTTATGCGCTTGTTATATGTTATTGGTAAGTGAGTGAGTATACATGAGTGTATATTCACCCGTGTATATGTAAACACCCCTTTTTGTATACCTCGCAAACCTACCTATCATTATACATACGCATGTATCTATCCCTGCATGTGCTCACGCATCCGTATATGAGCACATACACTAGTGCTCCCCCCCCCCCTTTACATATGTGTATATATCTGTACTTGCTTTACATATAACTGCCTCTACGTACATACATACGTACTTACATACATACATATACTTAATTATTTATCCACCTTCCTACATCCTGCACACACCTATATACGTATACCTTTACGTATACACATATAAATACCTACATATGTCTACCTATTCATTCACCCACGCATACACATAAACACGCACATTATACATACCTATATACACATACACATATATACATGCTTATATACACATGTAAATGTACACATTCATGCATGAATATATACACCATATGTACAAATTTGCATATTTACGCCTTTAAACCCATGTATGCCCTCATATATAAGCACGGAACATACCCATATATAATGTACTCTATCACAAAGCTATATGGAACCTTATAGCCTTACGTAGACAACAGCAGCATACCTACCCATGTATCCGCACATGAATTTAAACTCGCCTACACTCATATGAACCTGTACACATATATACGCATGTACATGCGCACATATGCACCTGCGCACTTTCGTGCCTACGCGCTCATACTCGCGCACGAACGTATGAACAGTCTGCATAGGGGCACACACGCACTCCATTATAATGAGCCCATGCATTATAATGTCCTTAAATTGTAGTGTTGCAGCAGAGGAATTGAGGGAAGGATGCGGGTGGTGTGGGAGGATTTAGGATGGTATTGGAGGGGGTAAGGATGGGGTTTGGGATAAAGGGAGTTATAAGGGTGATTTTGTATCTGGCAATTTTTCGGAGCGGCGTCGCATTCCTTAGCTGTTGTTAAGCCTAACGGGGTGCGGCCTCGGCTGACCTGTGGCACAGGTGTTGCTTATCATTTCCTAATGCTTTCGTAATTTGGTATACTTTTCATGGGGGGAGATTATTATTATTATTTTCTTTTCACTGATTCTGAATATTGAGGCACTCTCGATGAACTAATGAACTTCTCTAACACTGTAATGAATCCCAGTATTCCTAGTTGGCACTTTCTGGCACTCCTGTTGGTTTAAAAAAGTCCGCGTACGTATGGTCCGATAATACATTTTATAAACTTGTGAGGTTATCAGATGAATTATTATTTCTATTTTGGTTGGATTATATGCTCTATACATTCACGATTTTTTCTCTCCTATGTAGCACTAGCACAGATCACTTTGGACACGTAATTTTAGCACTTAATAACGCTGATCAAAAGAACGACTCCACTCTTACTCATTGCCAGATACATCATCACACACACACACACACACACACACACACACACACACACACACATATATATATATATATATATATATATATATATATATATATATATACACACATAACACACACACATACACACACACAAACACGCACACACACACATACACACACACACACACACACACATACACACACACACACACACACACGCACGTACACACACACACGAACACACACACACACACACACACACACACACACACACACACACACACACACATATATATATACATATACATATACATGCATGTATATACATATATTATATATATGTATATATAATATATATATATAGATAGATAGATAGATATATAGATATATATATACATACATACATACATACATACATACATACATACATACATACATACATACATACATACATACATACATACATACACACACACACACACATATATATATATATATATATATATATATATATATATATATATATATATATATATATATATATTACGTATATGTATATATACAGATAAACATATATGCATATATTCACACACTCCGTTGCGGGTCAGATGCCTCGAGATATGGGTGAGGATATTTGCCCAAAAACAGGGGAGTCAACAGGCGATTGTCATTCTTGTCCGAATCCACAGTCACGACAATCCCTTGACAAACAGAAATGGTGACATTATCAAAGGCAGGCATAGCAGAAAAAAGTTGATCTGATAACGAATATCACACGGAGACTTGTACGACACTCCTAAAAGGCATCATTCTCGATTCTGAATACATAGTAGAAGCTACAGAACCCGAAGCCCTCAGTGCAGCTGCTTGTGTAAGGCCCGTACTTTTAAAACCTTTCGCCAGGGCTGGCGAAAGGTTTCGCCGGGCGATCCGGAATTTCGTACTTTTAAAATCATGCCTGGGGAACGTTCGCCAGGGCTGGCGAAAGATCATATTGGAACAGCCTGGCGAAGAGAGATGTTTGAATACCATTTTCTTGCTTTCAAATTATAAATTAGTAACATATTTGTGTATGATAGGATGTAGGAATCACATTGAAATTATAAAATATCTTAAAATCATAATTTATTATGAAATAACGTATATGCGTATTTTTTTTCAAGACCTTCGATGTTCCAGTCGAGAGCTCAAGACATCAGCTGTATTCCTACCCCCCTACCACTACCCCCAACCCCCGAGATGACTTATTTAGATTTAGGTTGTTGTTATTTTGGTTGTAAGGATAATGTTCTTTT
>NC_091565.1:27879255-27881755 GCF_042767895.1 Penaeus vannamei
CCCTTCATCTCACACACAATCATACAGTCCAGACACGACAACATCCACGCCCATGCACATTCAGACACGCACACGCTCACGCCCACGTACATTCAAATACGCACACTCACCCGCCCACACGCAATCGGACACACACACAGCCCCCCAATACACATTCACATACCCACACATTCCCGCACACATCCAGACACACGCTCGCACACATACACGTACCGAGGTTAATGGCTTCTGGCAAATAAACGGCTGGCTGTAAAGGGCGGCGAGACCATCTGCGCCATAGAATCCAAAAAGACGCGGAGTTGTATAATTTATGCAAAGGAATAAATCAACAATATGAACTCGCATACAGCTAATGTACTAACTGAAGGGGGGAGGGGAGAGGGAGGGGCTTTTAGGGGAGAGGGGAGAGGGAGGGAGTATCAAGGGAGAGGGGAAAGGGGAGGGTTTTAGGGAAGAGGGGAGAGGGAGAGGGTTTTAGGGGAGAGAGGAGAGGGAGGGGTTTTTAGGGGAGAGGGGAGAGGGAGAGGGTTTTAGGAGAGAGGGGAGAGGGAGGGGGTATTAGGGGAGAGGGAGAGGTGAAAGGGGAGAGAGGAGAAGGAAGGGGGAGAGGAGAAGGGAGAGGGAGAGAGGGTATTAGGGAGAGATGAAAGGGGAGAACGGAGAGGGAGAGGATTTAGGGAAAGGGGAGAGGAGAGAGGAGAGAGGGATAAGGAGAGAGGGAAGAAGGAGATGGTAGTGGGGGGAGGGGAGACTGGGGATGGGAGAGAGGAGAGAGGAGGGAAAGGAAAAGAAGAGGGTATTGTCGAAGTCACGAGTGCAGGTCAGAAAATAGAATAAAAAAGAAAGATAGAAGGAAATTGAAGGGAAAAAATCCACCAACGGAAGTTGGCGTCTTTTCGTACTACAAATCAAAAAGAACAAAACAAGAAGAGGACAGAATTGTTCTTCGCTCCCTGGTGGTGGTGACTGCTCTAGCCAGCCGTAAACATCACGGAAAATGCAGTGTAGCAGCAAAGTAAACACTCGACCACCCATGCATAAATGTACATACACACACACACACAACGCACAAACACATACACCACACACACACACACACATACACATATATATACACACATATATATCTGTACTATATATATGTGTGTATATATATATATATATATATATATATATATATATATATATATATATATATATATATATATATATATATATATATATATATGTATATCATATACGGGTCCACATGTGCGATGAGAAAGGTATGTCTTGAAACCTGCGCTCGAGATCGTCCTGCCTAAGGCCTTCCGCTTGCTCCTTCTGCGCATTCCTTGAGGGAAGCCAAGTGTCGGCCAGATGGCAGCGGCGAGCGAGGTCCTGTCCCTGTTAAAGACAGAAAAGAATCCTCACAAAGGAGGAGGCCAACCTAGCGAGTGGCGCCCTACAAACAGAGACGCCCAGAAAACCCAAACACCTTATTTGGTGTGGGGAAGGCATCCTGCGGTGGCACCGGGACCGGCTCTTCCCTGCGCGCCTCCTGTGCAGGTGTGGCCCTCCTGCGCCTTCCTCTGAAAGCCTTTGATGAATAAGAGGCGTTTATCAGGCTGGCCTCTATGGGCTCTGGTGCACGCTGACTACTCTCTCCATACAGGCATGTTTACTCTGGTGCTTTTACCTACACACACAGACGCAATCAAACACATACACACACGCATACATACTAATACTCAAATATTTGCTAGCATAGATATATGCTCTCATACACAAACACACGCACATGCGCGCGCGCATGCACGCTAACAGACAGACGCACAATATATCCTCAAATATTTGCTGGCACCGAAACGCACACACACAGATGGCAGAGAACTGATCACGGGAATCGCCACAACAAGTCTGGATCCGTGGAGAGACAAACAGCCAAAGTCGACTGTTGACTCGGGTCGGAGACGGCCATTGAAGAGGAGGCTCAGGATTGCTGGATCGCGGGGACTGAGCGCAGGGCTCGGCCCAGAGCCTCGCGAGGGCGTGGAGTACCGCTTGTGTGAGTGTTCCCTCGAGTCTAGCGCTGATGGAGGTCGATAGGGTCGGAGCGAATTAACGCCTGCTTGCAATGGTTTCTTTTGCCGTGTGCGGGGAAACAACCGTATCATACGAAAATGATATGTGACTGTAACTAAAGACATAATGATGCTCCATACAAAATGATAGCGCATATGAAAGTCCTGTTGACCTTCAAGAAACGAATGGCGGTGTAGATAACTTCGAGAATAGACGAAACACTAAAATTTGTTCCAGCCAATTGCAATAGCATCTGTTAACTCTGACACACTTGTTTGATAAGACATGCAGCAGTATTACAGAAAACTCACACCACAACTTTGAATATTATGTTTTTTTGAGAGTGTTTATGTCACCCCCACTTACTTCGGCACCTGCACTTTGACCCGCTAAGGATCACTCCGCACTTCACTCGGCATAAAATCATACACATAAA
>NC_091565.1:27894255-27896755 GCF_042767895.1 Penaeus vannamei
AAGAAGAAGGAGAGAGCAAAAGAAGAAGGGGAGAGCAAAAGAAGAAGAAGGAGAGAACAAAAGAAGAAGAAGGAGAGAGAAGAAGAAGAAGGAGAGAGCAAAAGAAGGAGGAGAGAGCAGGAAAGACGAAGTCGCATCCCCTCCCGGAGCCCTCGAGCCACCGTCCTCAGCAGCAGCAGGTCTGGCTTCCTGCGAGGGTTCCTTTCGCCCCCAGAGCCGTCGTTAAAAGGCGGAGACGGCCCCGCGCGACGACAGAGCGGCGAGATCACTTTCCCCGAAGGGCGCGGCGGAAGGAGGCAGCAGGAAAGCGACATCATCTAGAGAACAGGAGGAGTGAGTCAAACTAACGTAGACTGACAAAGTTGTTTACGATTTCGTCACAACCTGTTCATATAGACGCAAGTAAAGGGGAGAAAAATGATACGGTCTGTGTCTGTTGAAGATTGCTTCCAGGCTTACTTGTCTTCACCTTGTTTTTTTCCGTCTCTCTTATCTTGCTTCCTTGGCCTTGATTGTGCCCCGTTTGCGCCCTCTCCGAGTTCTATCTTCCCCTTCTTCCATCTTCCTTTTTCTTTCCTTCCCGCGTTTCTTTCTAATTTCCATTTTAATCCCCCTTTCCTCTTCATCTGAATAAAGAAAGAAAATGGGAAAAGAAAAGAAAAAGGGGGCTCCTGCTCCTCCATTATCCAAAATCTTCGTACGATTTCGTCCTCTACTCCGTCACCCCCCCCTCCCCCCGGCCTCCCCCGTTTCACATCTGACTCTAGCTACCCCCCAACCCCCCTCCTCCCCGTGATGCTCATTCTTCTCCTCCTTCTCCTTTCCCCTTCTCCCCTTCACCAAGCGACGCCTCCTTCCCCCCTCCCCCTCTCCCCTCTACCTGCGAGCGATTCCTTCCTCCTCCCGATCACTCCCGCGGCAGAGCAACGCCTTCCTGCGCCCTTCATAAAGTACCTTCGGATAACTGCATATAAAAATGCCGCTATGTTCATCCCGGAGTTATGGCCCACGCATGCGCAGTCCTTGCCTTCCAGGAAAGAGGACGCGTCTGTATCATATCTCACACGTTAAGCATTAATACGTGAATGTGTAATCAGATTTGCGATCGTGTCATTGTAGTCTTTGATGCACTTAGGCAGCTAATGTATCTTATTGCCATTTCGTATACCTCTACCGTCTGTCCCAGCTCTGATGCACGCAATACCGGGAATTTTCATTCAAATGTATTCAGTGAACAAATCATACCACTTGACATATTATTCAATATGCTACGGGGTATGTTCAATTTAATCAAATATCACTAATACGACAAAGGAAAAGTACTGCAGCATCCTGGCCCATAATACACACGGGTGCTTGCATCTTATTGCAGGGAATCCAGAGGAACAAAGATTACAAAGACTGAAGATATCTGAAGCTTCTAACTTAATTGCGTCTGTGCGTCGAGGCCCATCTGTTCGCGGCTCGACGAACGCGCAACAGCGCCCCGAGACGGACGCCGAAGAATGCGCCGCAGCAGGCAATAGTCAATAAGCCAAGGAGAAGAGAGAAGGAAGCGGGGAAAATAACCGCTGATGGACCGACAAGCTGTCAATACATCTCTGCGCTGCCATGTTGGCTAATGCCCGCACAATGGCCCCAAGCGAGCCGCCCGGCCGCCCACGATTGTTCCCGCCCGCCCGAAGGAGCTGCTCATTCTGTAAGTGCGTCGCTGTACATTTTCTGCGGAGATACAAACGCACAACACTCACGGGCAAAACCTCACGATCACGGGCAGGCATTCACACAAGTTTTTATGCAACACACACACATATATATATGCGTGTGTGTGTGTGTATGTGTGTATGTATGTATGTATTTAGGCACCTGACGCTTTGTACGGGGAGAATCGATCCACGCTTGGGCAGAAAACAGTCGCGCTGTTGTAAACGGCTCTTACATGTTCTTTTAGCAGCTTACAGGAGACCACAACCGGTGAAGGAATACCATTTTTCTTTCGTGCTTAGAAACCAAGTGTCTTCGATCATCGTCAAGAGAGTTAAAATTAAGTGCGACACATTTCTTGATGCCTTCCTCAAGAACCGTCGTGATGACATCGGTGCCTTCCTGTAATGTATGGGGTTTCCGTTTGCATTGCGCGTAACTGTGTATCAGACACTTCTCTACACATGTTACAATCAAGACAGTAATAGTCTCCTTTATTGATAAATTTTCCAAAGGCAAAGCTCTGACATGATTACCGGCAGAAAATTAGTACCTTCTATTGAATGTAGCAATAGATACATAACGACAATTGAAAGTTCCTTGAACTTTAACAAAAGAGAAATTACCAAAATGCTAAAACATTACATGAAAAACATCAAAGATTTGTGCGAATATTTTCCTCCTTTTTTTCCTTTGACAAAACTGATGTGCATTACAGCCTAATCGCATTATTAGGCAGTGGCGGGCGATGGAACAAATGAAACAGGACCTTTCGGGAGTTTTGGACTTCCCCCTA
>NC_091565.1:27901755-27904255 GCF_042767895.1 Penaeus vannamei
TATCGATGATAATATGAAGGAGCACAATAGTAATGATACCAATACTGAAAAAATGACAATAGAAACAACAAAAAGTTAGTTACTGCTGTTATTGCTGCAACTACAAAAGGGACAATAACCTGAAGCCAAAATAACGAAAATGAAGATGATGTTCAGTTCATAATCCATCAAATAATAATGATGAAAACACTAATGATAAGAATGATGATGATAATAATAACAATGATAATGATACCAACAACAACAACAATAGTAGTAATAATAATGATAGTAATGATAATAACAACAATAATAGTAATCATCATGATAATGATAATAATAATAATGACCTCAAGATCAAGAATAATGATAATAATAGTAATGATAATAACATCAACAATAATAATAATTATGATAATAATAATAATAATGACCTCAAGATCAAGAACAATGATAATTATAGTAATGATAATAACATCAACAATAATAATAATTATGATAATGATAATAATAATAATGACCTCAAGATCAAGAACAATGATAATTATAGTAATGGTAATAACATCAACAATAATAATAATTATGATAATGATAATAATAATAATGACCTCGAGATCGAGAGCAGCGGCAGCACAGTCGCCGCCAGAGGGCCGAGCCAGCGCTGATAAAGGCAAAGCCCGAGTCAAGCCCGAGCGATGGCCGCCAGCGCCTCGCGAAGCCAGAGACACGAAATAATGAACAGCCTTTCGAGAAGCGGATCGTGTATATGTGTGTGTGTTGGGGGGGGGGATGAGAGAGCTTTACCCCCCCCCCCCCCATCCCTCCGTCTCCCCCCCTCTTGTTCCCACTGCGTCCCACTCTATTCCCCTGTTTTACTTTGTTCACCTTTCTTGTTTTTCTATCGAGTTTTTTTTCCTTTTTTTTGTTGTGCGAGAGCTTGGTGGTCAAACGTATTTTTCATGTTTTCTTTTCATTATCATCGTTATTATTATTAATATGTATGTTTGCTTTCGCGTATGTATGTTTGTTTGTAAACATGAATACATAAATGAATATGTACACACGTGCTTTCATGCACCTATTTTGCGCATCATTGTGCGTGTGTAAGTGCTTGTCCATGTCTGTGTTCGTGTACATGTACATAAATGTATATGCTTTTATATGCACACACATGCACAAAGTGTAGTTATATAATGCGATCTACAATATGATACTACAAGTGAGTATACATATTCTACGTCCATGGAAAAGAAAAGAATCCGAGAAAAAACTGGGCCTAGAAGCCAGATGTAAAGAAGTTTTGTTTCTGCCTCCATAATGGCGGCGGAGAGCGGTAATCCGCTTTACGTATGTAGCGGGATTATATATGGCGCCACACCACCGCCGATCCCTCCACCGCTCTCGCTCCTCCCGCCCGCTCGCTCCTCCCGCCAACACACCGCGAGTAGTTCAGTTCAGTACACGGCTTCAGTAATCCGGCGCTTTACCGTTAGCGCAAACCGCTACGCAGCGCCTTTACATGCTGGAGGTAATCAGAGGGGGATGGGGGGGCGGGGGGGATTTCAGTCGGCTAGGTTGTCCGTCCTCGGGCAACTGCTCTAGTTTAGGGATATTTGATGGTCGAGTGACAATGATGCAGATCAATGAGAAAATAAATCGGGACAGATCTGGCATCAATATAAATGTGTACTAGTTTTAATGTCGCCAATTCTATATTCCACGACAATATATGGCAACTTCTCAAGTCGATCTGAAAAAAAAAAACGTTAACCAGAAAATAAAGATATCGTCGTTTCGATAATCAATAAGCCATAAAATGTTTGCCAGTTCATTACAGAAACTTTTTAGCGAGTATTCACATCGAGTGTCTAAATGAAACTAGGATGTCACATTCCGTCCTCTCACAACAACCCTGGGATCGGGGAGGAAGCCCTTCTGTCCTCCCTTCGTAGGAGCTTGTTCCCGCGAAGGGGCGGCTCCTCATTAGCCCGGGTCAGCGACGGCAAGGACGCCCGTAAGCGCCGCGCGGGTGGCTCCGAACGCCCTAATGAAGGAGACAAAAGTGTCCCGCATTAGCGCCGCGACGCCCGAGATTTAGGACGCAGAAGTAATGGCCCCATAAGTCTGTCGTGCGAGGCCGTCTACGGGACTCTCCGTAAATGGCTTTATTTGAATCTATCGCCATATTTTACTATTTCCATTTGTGACCCAGCATCATCTTATTTATGTACGGAGACTCGTCCCCCGGGACCGCGCGCCGAAGCATAACAGATTACTGCAGCCGAGCCAGGAAGCAAGGCGCTGGAGGAAGATCATCGGAGCAGATACAGTGGATCACATTTTACGGCGCTTCTTGCAGCACTTGGGGAGCCGCTTCAAAGGATTTGTCGTAATGGCTACTTAGAAAAGCGATGCATTTTTCACAGAGCGTTTTATTTAAAGGGAACTGAATTTAAACAATACATGACCATCAATTATTATCCACCCGTCTCAACCCCCGAACAAACGATTCGTGTCTTTG
>NC_091565.1:27969255-27971755 GCF_042767895.1 Penaeus vannamei
TGTGTGATTAAGACTATGATTTTGTGTGTGGTTGTGCACAGACACATATCTATGAATCAATATGCGCGCATGTCTACGTGTGGATTATAAAGTACTGTACAACAGTGAAAACCAGCATGTAACATCAGTAAAAGTAACAGTGTTGGCCCGGTGAGGCCCAGTTTCTTGTGCTTCCTTGTTGATTGGGGAGAGCAGTAGATGCAGACATGGCCATCGGCGGAGTGTAAAGTGAAAGGCTTTTCACGCGGACGGACGGAACAAGGCCTAGAAAAGAATTACTTTTCTAGATCTCGGACGAGAATGCATCTATTCGCATTTGCAGCGACGATACGCGATCGCAAATTGTGCAATCTTTCTCCCTGGTGTCGCAGCTTCTCCCGAAATTAATTCCCGCCTGACATGAACCACAGCCTTTATTTGGGCAGATGATGGCCACTGCCACGACTTGAATTAGTCTGACAACCGTCATTCACAATATTCATAACAATCATTTGCATTCCTATGTGCTGAACAACTTCGAAACGAACTCACCAAGTTTTCGTAACAGCATCGTCCCCGTAATTGCCCTGGCCAGTAGCTTGTAGTTGTATTGCTTTATAACAACCATAATTTAGTGTCATGGTTTAATATGCCATTAATATACACAAATAACGTTTGTCCATCTATCACCTCAAACCATCTTTTTTAATTTCAGTTTTCAACTCTCGCAAGGGGCCTCGCACCAGTCATCATCAGCAGCTGCGTCAGAAATCGAGCGAAGCCAAATGAAAACGAGGCCCGAGTCCGGCGACGAGGCGGCTTCTTTTGTCCAAAACTTTTTTCCATCGCCAGTAGCTAGTGACATGGAATTCCGGTTTGCTCTGTGTCCCCATGGGCGTGATGTTACTTTGGAAGGCCGGTAGAAGGTGGTTGAGTTTAACGAAAAAAAAAGTTACTGCAACAAGGGCGCTGAAGAGTAGTGTGGTAACGCCACTTTAACTTCGAGGTTCATAAAAGTTATGGCTTGTTCTTGGAGGAAGATTTTCGAAACTGGTCGCATTACACCTCAGATGCTCTCAGATGACATGGTATGTGCAATATATCAGCCAGATTAGCAAGATTGTTCGCAAGGTTGTTCCAGGCGACGAATAAAGTGTTAGCAAGGGCAAATATTGCGATGGCCACGACAACAAATAGTATTAGCCACGGCGACGGAGTGTTAACAAGGGCGGCAAATAATGCTCACCGAAGAGACAGAAAGTGTTCGTCGGGGCGTTGGTCGGATCGACAAACAAAGGGGCTGGACAGGACGGCAAATAAAGGGTCAGGCATGGAGGCCAATAAATGGCCGAGACGGGTGACAAATACATGCTTGACCAGGATGACAGAAAAGGCTGACCAGAGTGGCAAATAAACGCTCGGTCAAGGAGACAAAGAAAGGCAAAAAAAGGGCTGGCCAGGGAAACAAATAAAAAGCAAAACTGAAGCGACTCGTGCTATCGGCCTCGCCGAGCCTCCTCCCGCCACGCGCCCAGGTCCCCTCGGCCTCTCCCATACAGCTCGCAGTCCCCTTCCCGCCTCGTTTTTGCACTCTCTCTCCCCTCTCCTCGTCGACATCTGTAACCTTGCTATTTGCCTTCGGAGAGCAAACTTTCCGAAACCGGAATCCAGAAGTTTTTGCTTTCTCTTTTTTCGTGGTTGACTGATGAGGGAGTTTTCCGTCGGCTTCCTCGGTCGGCGTCGGAATCGGTCTTGTTAATGATTTCGAAGTGATTAATGCCTTCGAGGTAATGCATATCTGTCTCGCAGGGTGCATCAGGCCTTCATCCGAGGAGTGATCGTCAACAAAGGTTTTTCCTTTTGTTAAATGCTTTGCGACTGTTTCTGTCCTTACTGCTTAGGATCACCTACCCTTTACGTCATTCATTTCTACGAGCGTGTTCCCAGGCATTTCACTTTTCGAATCGACCTGTTTTCTGAATCACTGCACCACTCTTCACATATTCAATGATAATGATAATGATAATCAAACATTGGTGATAACCTCATCAACCCACGACAACAAAAATCATACTGTTGTTGTTCCTACTCCTACTAATACATATACCACGACCACTACCACCACCGCTACAGCAGCTATTACTACTGCTACTGCTACTCGTACTACCACTCCTACTACTACTATTGCTACTATTACTACTACTACTACCACTGCTACTCTTACTACTACTACTACAGCAAGTACCACTACTACTACTATCATTACTATCATTATCCTTATTGTTATTATTATCGTTATTATCATTATTATTATCATTATCACTACTTTTATTATTACTGCTACTACAACTACCACTATTATTACTACTAACAACATCTGTAATTGATAGTGATGATGATAACATCAGTAATGTAATCTTTATAACGTATCATATTCATTGCCATTGTAATTACCCTTGCCGTAGGGAACAAGCGGGCAGATAAGCCTGAATAATCTTTTCCACTTTAAGCCTTACCCAGG
>NC_091565.1:28014255-28015763 GCF_042767895.1 Penaeus vannamei
CAATGGCTTTGGTTTTCTGTTTCAATGGTTTTGGTTTTCTGTTTCAATGGCTTTGGTTTTCTGTTTCAATGGTTTTGGTTTTCTGTTTCAATGGCTTTGGTTTTCTTTTTCAGTGGTTTTGGTTTTCTGTTTCAGTGGTTTTGGTTTTCTGTTTCAGTGGTTTTGGTTTTCTGTTTCAGTGGTTTTGGTTTTCTGTTTCAATGGCTTTGGTTTTCTGTTTCAATGGTTTTGGTTTTCTGTTTCAATGGCTTTGGTTTTCTTTTTCAGTGGTTTTGGTTTTCTGTTTCAGTGGTTTTGGTTTTCTGTTTCAGTGGTTTTGGTTTTCTGTTTCAATGGCTTTGGTTTTCTGTTTCAATGGTTTTGGTTTTCTGTTTCAATGGCTTTGGTTTTCTGTTTCAATGGCTTTGGTTTTCTGTTTCAGTGGTTTTGGTTTTCTGTTTCAATGGTTTTGGTTTTCTGTTTCAATGGCTTTGGTTTTCTGTTTCAGTGGTTTTGGTTTTCTGTTTCAATGGCTTTGGTTTTCTGTTTCAGTGGTTTTGGTTTTCTGTTTCAATGGCTTTGGTTTTCTGTTTCAATGGTTTTGGTTTTCTGTTTCAATGGCTTTGGTTTTCTGTTTCAATGGCTTTGGTTTTCTGTTTCAATGGTTTTGGTTTTCTGTTTCATTGGCTTTGGGTTTCTTTTTCAGTGGTTTTGGTTTTCTGTTTCAATGGTTTTGGTTTTCTGTTTCAATGGCTTTGGTTTTCTTTTTCAGTGGTTTTGGTTTTCTGTTTCAGTGGTTTTGGTTTTCTGTTTCAGTGGTTTTGGTTTTCTGTTTCAATGGCTTTGGTTTTCTGTTTCAATGGTTTTGGTTTTCTGTTTCAATGGCTTTGGTTTTCTGTTTCAATGGCTTTGGTTTTCTGTTTCAATGGTTTTGGTTTTCTGTTTCAATGGCTTTGGTTTTCTGTTTCAGTGGTTTTGGTTTTCTGTTTCAATGGCTTTGGTTTTCTGTTTCAGTGGTTTTGGTTTTCTGTTTCAATGGCTTTGGTTTTCTGTTTCAGTGGTTTTGGTTCTAAATGGTTTTAGTTTTCTGTTGAACTGCCTCTGGCTTTCCGTTTCAGTGGCTTTGGTTCTAAGTTGAAATGGCTTTAGTTTTCTGTTGAAATGGCGTTGGTATTCTGTTTCAGTGACTGGATTTCTGTTTCAGTGGCATTTGTTTTCTGTTTCAATGGCTTTGGTTTTCTGCTTCAATGATCTTGTTTTTTATCGAAATGGCTTTGGGTTTCTGCTTAAAAAAAAAAACGGTAATGATAATAAATAAAATTAATAAAAAGAAAAACATGTATGTTGTTTCAAAATATCAGCAACGTACGTTAGTGTTCTTGTTAACAGCACTTAAAAAATGTTTATTCCTTCCGGTAATTTGCATCGCTTGGCAATAAGGTAATGTCTACGAGGTCAGGTACAGTGGGTTCAGCGGTTTATGGCGAGGGGAAGAAAATAGATGTCGGATGAACTAGTTTTTTTCTCTC
>NC_091565.1:28023763-28026263 GCF_042767895.1 Penaeus vannamei
GAGCGATAAAGATTGACAGTGAAGGGGAGTGACAGCGAGCGATACGAATCGGAAGAGAACGACAGAGAACAACAGGGGGCAATAGAGCCACAGGGAGCGACAGGGAGTGACAGAGAACGACAAGAAGTGGTAGAGAGCGACACGGAGCGACAGGGAATGACAGAGAGCATCAGGGAGTGGGATGAGAACAAAAAGAAGTCAGAACGACAGGGAGTGACAAAGAGTGAGAGGGAGCGACAAAGAGCGACAGGAACAAACAGGGAGCGGCAGAGAACGGCAGAGAGCGACATGAACAAACAGGGAGCGACAGAAAGCGACAGGGAATGACAGAGAGCGACAGGGAGCGACCGAGAGCGACAGGGAGCGACCGAGAGCGACAGGGAGCGACCGAGAGCGACAGGGAGCGACCGAGAGCGACAGGGAGCGACCGAGAGCGACCGAGAGCGACAGGGAGCGACCGAGAGCGACAGGGAGCGACCGAGAGCGACAGGGAGCGACCGAGAGCGACAGGGAGCGACCGAGAGCGATAGGGAGCGACCGAGAGCGACAGGGAGCGACCGAGAGCGACAGGGAGCGACCGAGAGCGACAGGGAGCGACCGAGAGCGACAGGGAGCGACCGAGAGCGACAGGGAGCGACCGAGAGCGACAGGGAGCGACCGAGAGCGACAGGGAGCGACCGAGAGCGACATAAAGCGACGGAGAGCGACAGGGAGCGACCGAGAGCGACAGGGAGCGACAGGGAGCGACCGAGAGCGACAGGGAGCGACCGAGAGCGACAGGGAGCGACCGAGAGCGACAGGGAGCGACCGAGAGCGACAGGGAGCGACCGAGAGCGACAGGGAGCGACCGAGAGCGACATAAAGCGACGGAGAGCGACAAAAAGCGACCGAGAGCGACAGGGAGCGACCGAGAGCGACCGAGGGCGACAGGGAACGACCGAGAGCGACAGGGAGCGACCGAGAGCGACAGGGAGCGACCGAGAGCGACAGGGAGCGACCGAGAGCGACAGGGAACGACAGAGAGCGACAGGGAACGACCGAGAGCGACAGGGAACGACCGAGAGCGACAGGGAACGACAGAGAGCGACAGGGAACGACAGAGAGCGACAGGGAACGACAGAGAGCGACAGGGAACGACAGAGAGCGACAGGGAACGACAGAGAGCGACAGGGAACGACAGAGAGCGACAGAGAACGACAGGGAACGGCAGAGAGCGACAGGGAACGACAGAGAGCGACAGGGAACGACAGAGAGCGACAGGGAACGCCAGAGAGCGACAGGGAACGCCAGAGAGCGACAGGGAACGACAGAGAGCGACAGGGAACGCCAGAGAGCGACAGGGAACGCCAGAGAGCGACAGGGAACGCCAGAGAGCGACAGGGAACGACAGAGAGCGACAGGGAACGACAGAGAGCGACAGGGAACGACAGAGAGCGACAGGGAACGACAGAGAGCGACAGGGAACGACAGAGAGCGACAGGGAACGACAGAGAGCGACAGGGAACGACAGAGAGCGACAGGGAACGACCGAGAGCGACAGGGAACGACAGAGAGCGACAGGGAACGACAGAGAGCGACAGGGAGCGACCGAGAGCGACAGGGAACGACCGAGAGCGACAGGGAACGACAAAGAGCGACAGGGAGCGACCGAGAGCGACAGGGAACGACCGAGAGCGACAGGGAACGACCGAGAGCGACAGGGAACGACAGAGAGCGACAGGGAGCGACAGGGAACGACAGGGAACGGCAGAGAGCGACAGGGAACGACAGAGAGCGACAGGGAACGACCGAGAGCGACAGGGAACGACAGGGAACGGCAGAGAGCGACAGGGAACGACAGAGAGCGACAGGGAACGACAGAGAGCGACAGGGAACGACAGAGAGCGACAGGGAACGACAGAGAGCGACAGGGAACGACAGAGAGCGACAGGGAACGACAGAGAGCGACAGGGAACGACAGAGAGCGACAGGGAACGACAGAGAGCGACAGGGAGCGACCGAGAGCGACAGGGAACGACCGAGAGCGACAGGGAACGACCGAGAGCGACAGGGAACGACCGAGAGCGACAGGGAACGACAGGGAACGGCAGAGAGCGACAGGGAACGACAGAGAGCGACAGGGAACGACAGAGAGCGACAGGGAGCGACCGAGAGCGACAGGGAGCGACCGAGAGCGACAGGGAACGACCGAGAGCGACAGGGAACGACCGAGAGCGACAGGGAACGACAGGGAACGGCAGAGAGCGACAGGGAACGACAGAGAGCGACAGGGAGCGACCGAGAGCGACAGGGAGCGACCGAGAGCGACAGGGAGCGACCGAGAGCGACAGGGAGCGACCGAGAGCGACAGGGAACGACAAAGAGCGACAGGGAGCGACCGAGAGCGACAGGGAGCGACCGAGAGCGACAGGGAACGACAGAGAGCGACAGGGAGCGACCGAGAGCGACAGGGAACGACCGAGAGCGACAGGGAACGACAAAGAGCGACAGGGAGCGACCG
>NC_091565.1:28041263-28051263 GCF_042767895.1 Penaeus vannamei
ACATATTCCATGAGACACATCATGCGCAACATCATAGCATGTATGTGGTTTGTTGTTGGTGCAACATGATAACTTTGTCTTTGTAATAACTCTGCCCCCGATCTGCAATTATTGACCTTTTCCACTGATTTGTTTCCTGCAATCATTACGCTGTTAACGACCAGCAGCGTGATCGCTATGCAAGATTGATGGGTTGAAGCGAGTGCATAATGCAGAGCAGTGATAATGAAGGCAGTGCAACTTCGCGCAAATTCGCAAAAACTGATATTTTTATTTAATGCATGGGCAAAGTTCCGCAGTATCAGACCTAGTTATACATATTACACAGACTCTGAATCATCAATATTGCACCGTGTATAAATTACATTCTCTTTTTTCACCCGAGATACAGAGGCAGCAGGACATGACAGAAGAGATGAAAGTAAAGATATAGAGAAGAAACGAAGGCAGAGAAATGGAAAAAAGAAAAAAGCGGTATACTTTTTTCATTTTCACCGCTCTTCTTTCCTTTCCCGCGATCATTTATTCCTTTCTATCATTATTTCTTTCTCACGCCTATAAAAACGAAGAAAATACAATTAAAAACGAAAATCATCCATTCAAAGTTATTACGCTCGTCCAGCAGAGAAGCCATTTCAATCTTAACTCCACACCGTATATCACAAGGAAGAGAAAGGTTTATATCGGAAATTTTCATCGAAATTACATTACGAGAGACAGACAACCCAATTATTTAAGAAAGTGAGTATTTGTCTTCTTCCTCGTGTTCCTTTTTTCATTTTCTTGTCTTCCATAAACTTAACATCGTTCTGAAGGGAAAACGTGCTGCCTTACAGATGTCTGGCGTTAACTCCCATATCTTGCAAGACGATCTGTAAGCCAACAGAGACCGAAAGACCAAACGAAAATTCCGGTTCATGTTTTCAGCAGTGAGGCAATGGAACAAAGGGTGAGGGAGGGATGGCGAAATGGCGTGGCTTGTGCACCTTACTCAGACATATTGGAGGAGGGAAACTGCCTCAGACGCTGCACAATAATTGTGTCTGTTGCTTACGTAAAACAGATTCGTATTATGGTTACAGAATCGTATTATCTTCTCGACGAATTCTAAGAGGTTATATTGTTTGAACATTCCAACGATGATATATGATGATGATGATAATGAGTAATAGTGATAATAATAACATCAGTAATAATAATAATGATAACACTAATAATAATGATAGTAATGATAATGATGATAATAATAATAATAATAATAATAATAATTATTATTATTATATGATAATTATGATGATGATAATAAAGATAATGGCATTGGCAATAATACTAATGATACTAATATCTAAAGCGACATAAAAGCAATGTGGATAAAAAACAAACATCAAAGCATCTATTATAGGAATCATAATTGATAAGATTATATGAATGTGATAATATCAACAATACAAGCACTGGTATTGATATAAATGTTATGACCCCTATTAATGATGCAGGCACCGCAGAGATGTCAATCATGATGATAAGAGAGATCGAGATTATGATGAGGAAAAGGATATTAGCGGCCGTAATATTGAAATTACGATCATACTTATTGCAAGAACATAGCTGATAAAACATAGATGATGATGGTACTATCAATGCCAATAATAGTAATGATAATAATAATAATAATAATAATGATAATAATGTTAATAATAATAATAATAATAATAATAATAATAATAATAATAATAATAATAATAATAATAATAATAATAATGACATAACAACAATAATAGTAATGATAACAAAAGTAGTAATGATAACAATATTAAGAACAATAACAGTAATGACAATAATAAAAATAATGACAATAGGGTAATGATAATGATATTTGATAAAGAAAATTATAATAATAAAGATGATAACAGCATTTTAATGATGATTCTAACAATAATGTTAATAATGATAACAATAGAAATAAAGTAATATAACAAAGATGATGATAATAACACCATGATAATTACAAGACAGTATAAAAACGATGATAAAAATAAGAACAATAATGATGATGATAGTGGACAGGTTGGCTGACTTCTCGTGGTCAGCTGCCGGTAATTTTTTATGGTTTTCAGTTATCCTGGGCAGTGCTGTTCTTTGATGGCCAGCCTGGTGATGTTTCCTAACAAGCGAGATAAAAAAAATATTGTTGCTTTTAATCGAGTAATAATTAGTTTGCTCGGTTAGTTCTGAGCGAGTCTGTCCTGAAACGAGGCGTATCTTGTTTTCTTCGGTGCTGGGAAGGTCCACCAGGCCATGGGGGTGTCAGTGGCGTGTTTGGCATTTGGTACCCGCTATACGTTTTCTTCTTCCCGCTTTGTTTCTGTTGCTTGAATGTCATACAGCGGCGATAAGTACAGTTCCGGACACATGACTCTGTCACGCCGTCGGAGCCCACATACAGGTGCTGGGTAGTTTCTGGTTGACAGGTTTCTCTGTGGGAGGGGAGGAGCTGGTAGGTGGGGGAGGGGAGGGGGCCACGGTGGGACGGCTCTGGGGTGGAGGAGAGAGGGGACAGGGCAGAGGAGGGCGGACTGAGGACATGGGCACCGAACAGAAGGGGAGTAATTTGAGCATTATCAGCCGTATTACATGTCCAGTATGTGGGACGAATTTTAACCTATACTGATAGAGTATATCCTGTCAAATGAAGGACTTAAATAACTGTGATATTACACATTACACGTGCTCAATACGTGCTGAACTATTCCCTACCCCCTCCCACCCTCCACGTTTCTTCTCTCTATAGATTTTGCACAAGGAGAGAGAGAGAGAGAGAGAGAGAGAGAGAGAGAGAGAGAGAGAGAGAGAGAGAGAGAGAGACAGAGACAGAGACAGAGACAGAGACAGACAGAGAGAAAGAAAGAGAGAAAGTAATGTAATTTGATATCATTAAGTGCGACGTTTTTTTTTAAACATAGGTATCTCTGACATCCTGTCTGAAGTTTCTGACCGAATGTTCTCTGCAAATCTTGATATTAATGGGATCACTCCATGTACCCCGATTGTGCATTCCGGACCTCTTATAGATCATCAGCATAATAACCCACCAGCCTATTAGGCAATTTACCATTCATAAATTCTGCGAGGAAACTACGATTTACATTTACAGATAATGTAACATGTGATTCGCATTTTACCTTCTTAAAATAATGTTTTACATTTGTAAACCTAACGGAAACTACCGCCAAGCCGTCCCAACATTGCCCCCACCTCCTTGCCCCTCCCCCCTACCTCAAAGAAACCTGTCAACCAGAAACGACCCACCACCTGTGTGTGGGCTTCGACGGTGTGTCAGTCATGTGTCCGGGACTGTACATCCCGTTGTTGAAATTAGTTTTGGAAAGATTGGTCATGCTCTGAGGCACCTTCTGTATGTAACGTTTGCAGCGAAAGAAAGTATTTTTATAAGTAATTGTATGCACATAAAATACTTCATCTCAGTAACGGCATTAGTGGTTTAGGAGATCCTATGATCTCTTTACATATTTTCAGGCCGTGTCATAGAACATACGGTTATGCGGACGGAAGAACACTTTTTGGTTCTTGCTTAGTGCCTTGCTTTCATGCTGTAGTTCAGAGAAATGAAAGCTCATTGACGGAAACTGACCAAGATTACGTTCTCATGAGTAGGTTGTTTGCGTTTGCTCTGTCAACTAGGTATTTGTGGTAAATGTAATTTGCCTTCCGTTCAAGAGGCTTGTACGGCATGAGGACTGCGACAGTGTCAACACTGTCTACTGGTGTGCATTTCCTGTAGTCTTTCGTGATCACCGGAAGATGATCCCCAGAGTTTGCTGCGACCACTTATTGAGCACCTGTCTTGTGCACTGTTTTGCTCTCTCGAGCGCTGTCTGAATGTCTGCTATTTGGCTCTGGCCGCCAGCGCTCGTCCCGTCTGGGCGGACGTTCTTGTCTCGCGCTCCTTTCCGTTCCTCGCTTTCCCTCGCGCCGCCGAGGGGAGCGGCTTCTGGCCAAGGACAAGGAAACGTTTTCATGCTTTCTATTGAGCTTTTTGCGTTGTCCGAAATAGTAAACAGTTTTAATTGTTACGTATATCAATGTCTCTTTTATTGGACAACACGTCTCTAGTAACTGGTATTTGTATAATAATTCCTCCAGAGAACTCCCTCCTCGTTGCCTGTCGCGTAGTGAGGCATGATAAACAGATCCTAATATCTCTTAGCGTTGATATCGCAAATTCTGGGATTTGTTTCAACTTACTGCTACCTGGCGTTCCCTTGGTGACGATGGTGCGTTTCCGGCTATGTATGTGTATGTGTGTTTTTTTTTTCTTGTTCAATCTCGCAAGAGACTGCCATTCCCAGAATTGCCTCCAGAGGCGTTTACCAACATCACCAGCGCTTGTTCCTTCTCGTTCTCCTCTCTCGGTCCTGTTACATTCACAGTTTACAGTTCTCATCTTGATGCTTTGGTTACGCAGGGACTCGTGGCGACGTACCCTTCATTCTGGAGAGTAACCTGTGACGTGGATCTTCTCCCAGTTCTGTATTTCCTCTATGACAAACGGGCTCAGGAATAATGCATTCGTTCCTTAATTTCACGTTCTGGTGGTAAGGATGAATTCTGGACTCTACTGCAGTGGGGACCTTCAGTATTTGTTGTTATTTTCTTATAGAGTGCAAGGATTGTTGGTCTGCCAAGTACGTTTTCAGAATTTATTTCTGTCATCTTTTTCTTCTTTTTGATCATACTTTTTGATAATGACAATAACATTAACGATAATGATAATAATGATAATGATAATAATAATGATGGGGATAATAATGATAATAATAAATATAATAATAATAATAGTAATAAGGATAATAATGATAAATAAGAACAGCAAGAATGATAATGATAATAGCAATAATAACGATGATAATGATAATCATAATTATAGTAATAATAACAAAAGTAATGGTAATAATAATAATCATTAATAATAATCATAAACAATTAATGATACTAGCAATAAAATTAACAGTGATAAAAATAACAATAGAAAATCATAATGATAATAATAATAATAATAATATTAACAATAATAATAATAATAATAATAATAATAATAATAATAATAATAATAATAATAATAATAATAATAATAATAATAATGCTAAAATTGATTAATATGAAAATAACGATGATAATAATAATGGTGATGATGATAATGATTATAATATACAAATAATGGTAAAAATGATGATAATAATAACAATAAGATGATAACAATAATAAGGATAACAAGGAAAAATGACAGTAAATGTATAATAATACTAACAATTCTTAAATTGGTGCTAAAAGACGTCAACGATTAATATGCTAATATTGAAAATTACGCTAGTAATGATAATAATGGTATTATTGATAATAAGAATGATAATAAAACGACAATAAAAAATAATGACAATGATAATCGTAATGAAAATAATAGAAAACATATTGATAATAAAAATAATGATGATAATGATGATAATAATAATAATGATAATAGTTTTACTACTAATAATGAAAACAATAGAATACTAATATTACTAATAAATCATAACGATGACAAGGTAATAACAATAGGAATGGTAATGGAAATATCAGTGATGAAGGTAATAATAACAATTATTATTATCATTGCTCAATAGTAATAACAATAATAATAATTATTATAATCACAACAATAATGATGATAATAATAAGGATGATATGGCTAATGATAATGATAATAATAATGACTATAATATTAACAATGACGATAATAATAATAATGATAATAATAATAATGATAATAACTACAATATCAACAATGACGATAAGGATGATAATAATGTAAATAAATAATAAAAATTATAATAATGATAATAGTGATGGTCATAATAATGATAATAATAACAATAATCATAATAAGAAAATGATAATGATTGCTATAGCAATAATGATGATAACGAAGATGACACGAGTAATAGTAATAATAATGATGACAATAATAAGAATGATAGTACCAATAATGCTAATATTAATAACAGTTATGATTATAGTTATGCTGATAATTATAATGATAATAATAATAATAATGATAATAATGATAATAATGATAATAATGATAATGATAAAAATAAGAATAACAACAACAACAATAATAATAATAATAATAATAATAATAATAATAATAATAATAATAATAATAATAATAATAATAATAATAATAATAATAATAATGATGATGATAATAATGATAATGATAATAATAATAATAACAATAATAATGACAATAATACTAATAATAAAAATAATGGTAATAATGATAATAATAATAGTAATAATAATAATAATGATATTGGTAGTAGTGATAACAAAAACGATAGCAAGATTAATGATGATAAAACATAACAGTAATGGAAATGATAATGATAATAATAAATAATGATAACAATAATAATAATAATAATGATGATGATAATAATAACAACCATAATAACAATGATAATGGAGGTAATGATAATGATAATAAGATAAATAATGATAATATTAACAACAACAACAACAATACAACAATAATAATGATAATGATAATAATAATAGTAATAGTAGTAGTAGTAGTAATAATAATAATAATAATAATAATAATAATAATAATAATAATAATAATAATAACAATAATAATAATGATAATAATGATAATAATAACAATAATAATAATAATAATAATAATAATAATAATAATAATAACGATAATAACAATAATAATAATGATAATGATAATAATAATAATAATAATAATAATAATAATAATAATAGTAATAATAATAATAATAATAATAATAGTAATAATGATAATATTATCATTATTAATGATAATGATAATAATGACAATGATGAATAAATAAATAATAGCAAAAAATAGAAATTATAATAATGGTTATGATAATAATGATAACCATAATGATGATAATAATAGTAATAATAGTGATAGTAATAAGAATAATGATAATAATGTTAATATTAATAACGATAATAATGATAATAATAATAACAGCGATAATAATAATAATAATAACGGAGATAATTATAATGACAAAGAAAAAAATAATGGTAATAATGATAATAATAATAATGATGATAATTCGATAATGATTTTTATGATAATGATGATGATATTATTATTGTTGTTATTATTATTATCATTTATGATGACGGTAATAATGGTAGTAATAATAATAATTATGATAAAATGATGATAATATTAATGATAATAATAATAATAATAATAATAATAATAATAATAATAATAATAATAATAATAATAATAATAATAATAATAATAATGATAATGACGATAATGATAATGATGATAATAATAAATCAATAATAATAATAATAACAATAGTTATGATAATAATGATAATAATAATAATAATGATAATAATAATGATAATAATAATAATAATGATAATAATAATTAAAATAATAATAATGATAATAATAATAACAATAATAATAATAATAATGATAATGATAATAATAATAATAATAATAATAATAATAATAATAATAATAATAATAATAATAATAATGAGGATGATGATAATAATAGTAATAATAATTTTAATGATAATAATGATAATAATAATAACAATGATAATAATAACAACGAAACAATAATGAAAATAATAATTTTAACAATAATCTTTAAAGTGGTAATAAAATTATACTACCGATGTCATACACAAGAACAAGAAAATTACATTGATAATAATGGTGATGGTGATGATGGTGGCAATTGCGATAGTAATGATAATGGTAGAAAATGTAATAGCATTGATGATGTTGATGAAGAGGTTTTAATGATAATGATGATGATGATTATTATCCTTAGTGTTGTCATCGAGGTCATGTTTATAATATTATAAGAAAATTTACCTTTCCCATTATTATTACCACTTATCAGCATGGTTGTTCTTATTGCTATTACGAAAAAAAACTATGCCCATTGTTCTTTATTGCTCTCATTATCACTATTATCATATTTATCCTAACAATTACCATCTTATTACAGTGCTATGATGTATACTGGGTGCCATGATGATCTGGTGGAAAAGGTTTGACAACGATTTCCTTTTGGTCACGCGCCTTCGACGAGACGCTAATTAAACTTTTCACACTACAACAGCAGCAAAAGGCCTTCCCATCGCAGCCGAGACGAATCTTCGCGGCCGCAGAGACGAATCCTTGCTTGGGAAGGGAAGGAAATCGTCCTTCTTGCGGGCGAGCGACGGCGCTCGAGACCAACTGCCAATTCCATCACAGTCCAATCTCCCTCCCCCTCCCCCTCCCCCCTTCCCGGCTCGCGACTTCCAGCCCCAGTTTTATCCTCCGTTGATCCATAATCAAATCCCACGTAACTTGGCCTCCATCCTGAACCTCAGAATCACTTCAGATTTAATTAATTCGAGAAGATTCGCTTGATACGCCACAGGTTCGAGCTCGACGGCGCGGCGAGAGGCGACAACGCGCGCGGTTCGACTTAGCGGGGTCGAAGGCGACTAGTCGGCGTGGGAGAAATACGAATAGAAGGGATGAACCGAGCAGAAGAACAAGACTTAAGAGATGACATCCCAATAAAACTTTTCCAATAAACATCAGATTGTAAGATCTTAAATACTGTATAACTTCTAATGCAAAACCGAACTTACCTTTATCAGTTCCTTCGGCCTGAGCTCCGGGGACGCTGGTGATGAGGGCGAGGATGCTGGCCACCACCACCAGCACCGCCAGCATCTTCTGCAGCGCCAGCACCATCGGGAAGGAGGGGGCGGAGGCGGGGGGCGGAGGGCCGCAGGAGGAGGGGGGAGAGGGGAAGGAAGGGCGCATAACAGAGGAGGGGAGAGAAGGCGCAAAGAAAGAGAAAAAGTAGAGGGGACCGTTGCAGGGAGTGATACAGGACATGAGGTTTATGAGGCGCGAAGAGCGACCTCCAGCGGGGACAGCTTCCTCCTCCTCCTCCTCTCCCGCGCGGTTCCTCCGAGCGTCTCCTGCAGGAGTCGCGTTAGTCTGCAGACCTCCTGCCTGAGCCGTTCCTTCGGGAGTCGTCGTCCCCGCCTGCCCATCCCTTCCCTGATAGCTTTGTTGAGCAACGTGTTTGTCTGTCCCGTCGAAGCCTGTTTCGGGGTCGCCGGCGGCATCGCTACCGCCGAAGCGAGCGCGCGGCCCCGAGGCTTCTTCCTTGAGGGCGGGCGGGAGCGCCTTGGCGGCCGGCAAGGGCGGCTCGAGCATGGTGGACGGGAGAGCGAGAATCGTGGCAGGAAGTCTGGCGTCTGTGGCGTCCGTGGTGATGAGTGTGATGAATGAGTCAAGGGGGATGGAGATGTACGACCCGAGTTGTTGCCCTTTAAGAAAATCCAGGTCGTTTCGGGAGACAATCAGCGCAAAGTTTCACAGACGTAAATAAGTTGATCGGTTGCTACAGTAACACTGATTATTATTATCTCTACCTCTACGTTAATCTTTGGCGCGCGTCAGAGCAAAAACCTTCATTAACATCGCACCGTAAAACTAATTTCTTCGGATGGACGTCTTATATAGTGTAATATTACATACAAATATTGAAATATTTGTGAGCTTTGAGTGCAGGGGTTTTAAGTGTCTATTTACAAGCGTTAACCTACCGTCTCGCTATACCTATGAATACTAATATACGATTTATACGTAGCTAAAAAGGATAAGATAATCACACACTACCAGTTGCATCGAGAAAGCCTTAGGAGCAAGGGGAACGGCTGCGGACTCGGGATGGCAAGATCTTGAAATATTGAAGGAATAAGATGGAGGATTTGGGAAACCACGAAATCTTTTACACTGCGGTCTAGACACACTGAAGCACTTAATATTAACGTCTTGGTTTACTCGGGTTCTAAATCTTTCAGCTCAGTCGGAATGAAGTCTCCAATTCAGGAGTTTGAAT
>NC_091565.1:28068763-28073763 GCF_042767895.1 Penaeus vannamei
GTTGTGGACTTTCATGTTGTTCAGTTTGTAAATGTGAGATATGTAGCTCAGAAAGTGAAGTCCGAAGCCAGTGAATGTTGGTTTCCTGTAGGTGCTGACAGAGAAACATTCATCATGACACGTAATGGAAGTGTCTAAAAAGGAGAGTTTATTAATTTGTTCAACTTGACTGGTGAATTTAATGTTTGGATGTTATGAATTTAGATACGACAGGAAAGGAGTGATATGAGAGGGGTCATTGAAAAGCAGGAGTGTCGTCCATATATCGATGGTAAAAAATTGGTTTGAAGTTTGAAGGGCAGTTATGGAGCTAAGCTTGTTCGTGATAAGAGAGGAAGGTATTAGCATAACAAGGGCCACGCGGTGATCCCCTTGCTATGGCAGAAATAATGGAGCGAAGGGGTTTGACCGAGTTGATGTATTTTAGGAAGACCATAGAGGAAAGGTGTTTTTTTTTTCTTCTTTTCTTTTCTTTTTTTTCCTTTTTTTATCGAGCATAGCACCATATTTAGTTTGTCTTCCGGTTTTAAAATATGGGTTGTAGTATCCGAGTTGATAAGTAACACCATCCGAAAATGCAATATTTATAAAGAAAATTGGCATCATACCAACATTTCTACTGTGATTAACAACACCAGAAATTCAAACAGAACAACCAAGAGCACCAGTCATTCCTTACATCTTTGAAATCCTTGAAGGGTGACGATAATATTATCATTACCAGACCAGACAAAGGTCTCGGAGTCGATATCCTTCACACAGATGATTACATAAACTGAAATCCATACTTGATGAACTCGGACGCTACAGCTCCTCTTTGAAAAGATGTAAGTTTCCGATCTTTTTCACAATAACAATTTTATTGGTAATTTTATGAAGTGCAACTCTGAATTGCGCTCTAATGCTTATCTCTTTACTTGTCCTAGCTGGCAGGCCAGGTACTCGAGTTCAACCTCACGATGGCTGCAGCACCGCATTCTCGGACACAAGGCAAGTTTATCAGGACTGGCCGACCACTGAGCAGACCATCCTTCTCAGCGATCACAGAGCGCTCTCGGTTTCACAACCACCCGTTTAACACTACTGATTTCAAAATCTTGACCTCGTATCCTAAAAGATCTGACCTGATCGTAGTAGAATCCCTTTACATAATTGGCAGAAACAAGAGCTCAGTGGTACAACCACTGCAACTCTCCATACCGTGTAAACAATCCTCCAGCTGTTGAATGGTTAGTTACCTTAAACTGACCCTTTTGTACAAACAAACAAATCTTTGCGTTTTATATTCTCTATGATAATAAGACTGATAAAGTTAATGATAATAAGAAGAAATATAGGGAGATATAAAAGATATATTAAAGGGATAATATTAATGATAGAATCAATAAAAGGATTCATAATAATGATAACAGTAATGATAATAATGATAATGATAATAATGATAATGGTAATAAGAGGAAGAATGATAATGATGTTAATGGTCATAATAATGTAATAATAATGAAAATGATAAAGTTAATAATAATAATGATAATTTTAAAAAATACATTTTTGATAATGATGATGATAATAAGATTATTATTATGATTATTACCATTATTATTATCATTATCATTATAATCTCCATTATTATCATAACTATTATTATTCTTTATTATTATCATTATTATTATTATAACTATTTTTATTATTATTATTATTATTAATGTTATTTTGAACAGTATTAATATTATTATTATTATTATTATCATCACTATCTTCACTATTATACTTATCTTTATCATTATCAATGTTGTTATCAGTATTAGTATTGCCATTATCATCTATAATATTGATTATAATATTAGCAATTGTTTTTATTATTATTATTATTAATTTTATTATTATTATTATTATTATCATTATGATATTTTTTACCATTACTTTTAACATTATTATTATTGTTGTTGTTGTCTTTGGTAACGTTGCTTAAATAGTTTGCTATTTAGTTTGTTAGTGTATTATCAAGATTATCATAAATTTTGTTATTATTATCATTATCATTTCCATCATATTATTTTCATTATCCTTTTTATTCTCATTATCATTATTATTATTAATAGCATCACTACAAATATTATCAACAATATCATTATTATTATCATTAGTGTCATTCTGTTGTCATTATCATCAATGTTATTGTTACTAATATTGTCATAATTATCATTATTATTATTGTCATTATCACCATCTTTATTATCATTATTATTATGATTATATCTATTATCATTTATTAATAAAATCAGTGTCATCATCACTGACATAATCATCATTATCATCATTGATATTAATACTATCTTTATTATCATTATTATCATTATAAATTATCCTTAATTTTTACTATTGATATCATTATTAGCACCATGATTATTTTTATTATCATACTTTTAATTATCTTTATTATCATACTTTTGATGATCTTTATTATCATTCTCTCTATTATAGTTATTAGCAGTATTATCATCTATATCATTATTTTTCTGTTTCATATTTTTATCATAAGAACATTTATTATTATTATCAGTATTATTTTCATCCTCATTAATATAATTAATATTATTTTTATTATTGTTATTATTAATATTACTTTCATTATGACTATTTTTATTTTTTTATGTCATTATTATCAGTATTATTATTATTTCATGTTATCATCATTATTATTATCATTAATTTAATGATTATTATTTTCACTGTCATCTTCATTTTCCTTACCATCATTATCATTAGTAATAGCACTACTACTATTATTATCCTTGTTCTTGTCATTATTAGTGCCATTTTTGCTATCATTATCATTTTTGTTATTCTTATTAATATTATTATTATTATTATTATTAACACTACTATCATTATTATTATCATCATCATCATCATTAATATGATTGCTATTACTATCTTTATTATCAATATTTTTGCCATAATTATCTTTATTATCATTCGTTTTATTATTGTTCTTATTATTATTACCATCATTATCATAATCATAATTTTTATCATTGTTGTTATCACCATCTTTATTACCATGATAGTTATTATGATTTTCATTATTATCAGTTATGTTATTATTAGAATTTTCATCATCATTATTATCATTGTTATTATCATTATCTTCATGATCAATATCATCATAATTATCTTTTTTATCATTTTTTAATCATCTTTATTATAATTGTTATCATTATTATAATCATCAGTGTCATTGTTATTATCACTTTTATTATCATTATTGTTATTACTATTATTAACTTTATTAACATTATTTTTATTATTGTTGTTATTATCATTCTTATCTTTATCATTTTTTCACCATTGTATAATAATAATAATAACACTTATTAACATTATCATTTTTTTGGTCATTACTATCATTATTATTGTCATTACTCTCACTCTCGTTATCATTGTTATTACGATCATTTTTATTACTATTGATATTATCATTATTACTATCATTATCATAACTATTATTAATGTTTTTATTATCATTATTACTATTATTGTTATTATTATTATTATTATTATTATTATTATTATTATTATTATTATTATTATTATTATCATTATAATTATCATTATCATTATTATCATCATCATTATTAGTAGTATTATTGTTTTTATCATTATCATATTATCATAATTGTATTCATTATTATTATTACTTTAATTATTAGCATCACTAATGATTGTAACATTAACAATGATCATAATATTAATAAGGGTAATAATCATAACCATAATAATAGTAAAGAATATGATGATGATGATGATGATAATAATAGTAATAATAAACATAATTAATACTATTATCATTATTGCTATCATTATTGTTATCTTTATCTGTTATCATTATTCCTTCCTTATATCATCATGAATGTAATTGTTATAAATACTATTATAAACATTAACATTGTTAATATCATTTGATTTCAATTAGCGTTACTATTGTCACTATATCTATATTAGCATCATTGTCACTGTCGTTATAAATACTGTTATTTGAACTATTACTTTTGTTACTATTATCACCATGATTATGGTGATCTTTATTACTTTTATTTGTGATATAACATATAAGTCTGCACTATTTATGTTCTGTTTTCCTATTCTTTTCTCCCCAACATAATCATGTTTATCATTTATCATTATGTGTGTTGTCGTTTTTGTTGTCGTTATCATTATTGCTTTTATTGATTCTATAGTCATGAGAGCGATAGCAATCACTGTCACCATTAGGGTAGTTTAAAATCTTTTAGTGTCGTTTACACAAATGTTAAACGTGTTACTGCCACAACCACAAATTATATTCTTAGGGTCACGTTTTCAACTAACGCTTTAACGCCATCTATCATCGACTATTACTTACTGGCACCTCCAATGGCTTGCTCTCATTGTTTTGCTTTATTTGGATGTTTCATTTCTTCATTTTTTAACCGTTACTAAACAGTTTTGATTATGCCAGCCTTTTTTCTATATTTTTTGCGTAAATATATACATTTGATAGTAATATGAGCCCGCTTCGCTCGAGCGATGCCCAACGACTGCGACACACCTCCACTTAAAGCTAACGATCACCTGACAATATATTTAACAAGCCTAAGGAAATAGGACCACGGAGTATTTACTCGCTGAGCGCCCGGGGGAAGACAAGCTGGCCATGTCACCGGCGCAGTAACGGCTGCAAGTGCACTAGACAAGATGCGGTGGGCAAGGGTGTCCGAGAGAGAGGTAGTCAACTCTTATTGCAAACCAGGCTCAAGCGGGTCATTTGCAAATTGCAAGCCTTTCTCTCTCTCGAGGGAGGCGCGTGCTTCCATTTTCCGTTTGGACACTTTTCGCAACGATCATCTAAAATTTACCGGACCGCATCATTCACCTCTCCTGTTTTCCTTTTGTGATGATTATCTTTTGTTGTTCCTCCCTCTTTAGAGAATGCCTTCTCAGGCAACGGTCTCGCCTCG
>NC_091565.1:28103763-28106263 GCF_042767895.1 Penaeus vannamei
GACAACCAACGGCGTCACCCGCGGCCGCCCTGCGTAACCCGACCCTCAAAGCCCTCCGAAGCCTCCAGGAGCGGGCTAAGAAGGTGTACGCGGCTGAGTAGAGCGTCCTCGCCATCTCGGGAATGTACGGTCAAACTGGCTTCCCGTGGTAGCGCTCAGTTGCGGGCAAAAATCTTTTAATAAATTGGAATTTCGAATCTGTCTTATCCCGTATAAAATAAGGTGTGGTATTAAACGAACGTTAGAAACGGAATTCGAAATATGTTTGACAAGAGTCTGGCTGTGCAAAGAGCTGGTCTCAATATAGGGAGCACTTCGAGGAGATCTTAGCTTCCTTGTGATAAGCTTGTTTTTTATCGTTTTATTTTTGGTCGTTTGTGAGTATTTCAGTTGGTTTTGATTTTCCTTCGGGACAGCCGTGATACGTCGGGGCCAGTGCTCTCAGTATAAGGAACACAAAACTAGACTGTTATTAATATTTTCAAATTTGAATTATTGCGCCAGAATACAATATGAATTTTAAAACGATAAAACAAGAATATTTCTTCGAAAAGGTCAATAAATAACGAAAATATTTTTGAGAGAACCTGGTCACAAAGCCAGACAAATCTACTTCCTCTGTCGCCTGATCACTAAATCCTCTCCGCCGGGTGGAGGTCGAGGGCAAGAACGCACGCCAAGGGATCACTTAAGGAGCACTTTGTTGCGCCGCGAAGGAGCCAAGACTAGAGTCAGGAGTACGGACTCTCTCCCTGTAGACACAAACATTTGTACACATATAAGTATCATATACACCCATCAGATTAAAAATACATGCAAACAAACGCACGTTCACATACAGATACATACGTAAGTACACAAAGAAACAAACAACCACACAGAAACACGTAAATACACATCGTATATATTTCCATACTTAAACACAAATTCCTCATGCGCCCATAAACAGGCACAGACAAACGCAGAATCATTCTGTGACACAGCTGCATGTGACACAACGTTTGCGTGCAAAAGATTATCCAAATAAGCAAATCTAAGATATATATATATATATATATATATATATATATATATATATATATATATATATATATATATATATATATCACACACACACACACACACATACATATATACTAGTCCAGAGGTAAGAAATAAAAATGTGTTGATGTTTGGGAAAGACTCCTCGCGGGTCACAAAACAAAGGCCTCGAGCCCCCCTCCGTCGCACGGGTGGAGCCCCTCTCTTGAGGACCCTCTCTTCGGAGAGCACTTTTTCCATATTTACCGCATCTTACGGATAAAAACTAAAGTAACTAAAATACTAAAAAACTTTTCACAAATACATAAACCTGAAAGTATAAGATGCATTTTCGCGAAAATCTAAAAATGCAATACACGCTCACATTTTCTTTAGTTAGTAACTTGGTATCCTTGTTATGGTCTGAATCTTAAAAGAATGGCGCAAAAGAGACTAACAAGGAAACTATAATCCACAGAAATCCATACCTCGATTTCTGTTACACCATAAACTTTACTAGAAAATTCATATCAAAATAATACCGTGCACATTGCAACAGGAACAACGAAGGGAAGGACAAGAAAACACACGACTATGCCGAAGGCCTTTTCGCTAATGCTTCGTCAGGGCATTAGCGAAAAGGTCTTCGGCATATTCGTGTTTTCTTGTCCTTCCCTTCGTTGTTCCTGTTGCAATCTGTTCATCATGAATTCCACACCGTGCACATTCATAATAGGTTATCATTTTATTTTATTTTTTTTTTTTAATATTATTATGATTATATGAAATTGAATATTAATCATGGCTTTAAAGATTAGATGTTTTTGTAGCTATAAGACATTAAGTGAAGGTGCAATCGTGAAAGAGAAAGATGGCATCTATTATTTGAGACGTGTTAGTAAAATCCAAAATAACGGTGATTTTGAAATATTTCAGATAAAACTAAAATATCTAAGCGTGAGTACATAAAAAGAAACATATAACCAGAACTGAAAAAAGGAAAAAGAAAATTCACAAGAATTCACTAGCAAGTGCTTATTCTGTAGTGATATATATGATACTGTATCAGAAAAGAAAAAAAAGAAAGTGCACAAACGCAAAACAATTTGGGAAGTTAGAGTTCTGCATTTGAAGCAGAAAGTTTCAGTCTTTGCCAAACAAAGAAAAGATGAATGAGGTGAGGAAGTATTCAAACAAGTTAACCGCGCCCTGTGTCCTACTGCTGGAGATGTTATCATGAAGTGTGATGCACATTTTTTTTTTCTTTTTTTTAAGACATCATCTTGGAAAATAAGTCGTCCAAGGGATGAACACATTGATAGTGCTTTTGCAAAGCTGTGTAGGTACATAAAAAGGAATGACAATTTACATGATTTAATGAAAACCTTGAAAGAAAATTGCCAAATATTCATCTGCAGCAGAGTAAACATTGAAAACTAGTTCAATGAACACATATGAAATCATGTTCTTCCAAATGAAG
>NC_091565.1:28116263-28118763 GCF_042767895.1 Penaeus vannamei
TCCTCGCAAAGCGGGTGATGGAACCAAGCTGAAGGCCAATATGAAGATGGTACATAAAATAATACAAAAAGAGATCCTAAAATAAACTGCAAAAACAACCAATGTGCAGAAGGCACCAAAATAACAAATTAAAACGTACAAAAACGACAAGTGCCAGAAGGGCTTAATAAAATATGCCAGAAGGGCTTAAAAGCAGTAAAAAGAACCGACATTTAAGTTAAAATGTAAAATAACACAAATAAGTAAAGGTAAAAGGAAGCATGAAGAAAAGTAAATGAGAAGACCGTAAGAATAGAAAAATAAAAAGTAAAAACTAAAGTAAAAGGATAAAACGAATAAAAGAAACTAGTGAAAGAAACCAGTAAACGTAAGTAAAACTCAGAGTAAGTAAAAAGTAAAAGTAAAGGCACACATGGTTCAAAGTAAAAAAAATGAGTAAAACAGTAAAATAACACGTCCAGCGTAACTACACCTAGGCAAGTAAACGTGGCAGTACAGCCTTGCTTCAGCATACGCGGTGTAAAGTCCAGGTAAAAGTAAATCCAAAGGGTCAAGTCACAACACAGTCCGAGTATCCACTTCGATTATTTGGCAAAAACATGGGGGTTACATCGGCTCACGCGGACGGAGTGGTAGCGTTAAAAATAATCAAAACAATAAATAGAAAATATATATATATATAAGTATATATATATATATACATATATATATATATATATATACATAAATATATACATACATATATATATATATATATATATATATATATATATATATATATATATATATATATATATATATATATATATATATATATATATATATATATATATACATAAATATATACATACATACATATATATATATATATATATATATATATATATATATATATATATATATATATATATATATATATATATATATACAAGATACAGCAAAAGGTTAAAGCAATAAAACATCCCAAGAAATAAATGAGAATATAATAATTAGCATAAAAAATACGGAAAACCATCTGCTGCGATTCAGAAATAAAAAATATAAAAATTCATGATTTGCTCTCGGGGTAAAAGAGAGATTAAAATGATCAGTAAGTAAAAACAAACCACTAAAAATAAAACTGAACTTAAGATAAAAGGAATAAAAAGTAAAAGAATTTCGCAGCAGATGAGGATGCCCCCTTATCCGCACATCATGTGAATCATTGTGGGATATAGGTGGATAACGAAAGATTTCAGTGGCTTTTATTTAAATATATAAACAAAAGGTGTAAATATAAAACACAAGTAAAAAAAGGCCAACATAAAACAGAAGTGCAATAAAAGCGTAGAAATCAGGCTGGCTGAGGGAAGTGGTCCGCTGTGCTCGACTCGCCCTGTGGATTACGGAGGATGCTGGGTCGGATAGGGATAGGATGGGGGCAGGGGTGGATAGGGTTAAAGGTAGAAGGTAGGACAAACGAGAGAAAAGGAATGGGAAAGGGAGGAATGAGCGTAGAAGTAGAGGAAAGTAAAAAAGCGAAGGACCAAGAAGAGGCAGTGAATAAGAGGGGTACGAGGGGAAATGCGGCAGGATACAGGATAGGATAGGGATAGGATGGAAGTAGGATAGGTTAGAGATAAAGATAAGAAGTAGAACAAGCAGAGGGAAAGAGTAAAAGAGGGAGAAACTAGCACAGAAGTAGAGGGGAGTACAAAAAGCGAGGGGACAAGGAGAGGGTGTGCATAAGGAGAGGGATATGAGGATAGAGGAAAGGGGGGGGGGGGGTGATGGGTAAGGCCTGGGGGGGGGGGGGGTTGGAAACCTCACAGTCCTTAGTATCATTATTATCACTGTCATTATTACTGGTATCAGTGTTATTATTAATATCATTATAATTATTTTTATATTTGTTAATATTTTCTTTATTATTATCATGATCATTATTATTGTAATCTTTATCATTATTATTATTATTATCATTATTATTATTATCATTATCATTATCATCGTTATCATTTTCATTATTGTCAATTGTCACTTTTATTGTATTCTTTATTATTATCAATATTACTATCAATATCATTGTTATTATTGTTAAAATCATTATTGTTAAAATCATTATTGTTATTGTTATCTATACAATTATTATCACGTATATTATACTTATTGTTATCATTTTTCTTATTGTTATTGTTATCATGGTTATCATTATTATTACCATCAACATTATTATTGCCGTTGTCATTTTTATTACATTCTTTAGTCTGAATATTTTTGATAGTGTTTTTCAGATATTTTGCTTGTTTGCTTGCTTGTTAGATTGTTCGTCTGTTCGTTTGTTAACGTTATACTAAGAAAGGTTACGAATAGATTTTTTTTTTTTATCAGAGGTGTGTCTTGGCCTAACTTGGATGCCATTAAACTTTGGTGGTGATCCGGATCCTGGATTTTTAAAAATAATTGCACGAGTTACCCCTGCTGCAAATACAACAAAAAATTATTAACAGATCTTTACGAA
>NC_091565.1:28123763-28131263 GCF_042767895.1 Penaeus vannamei
CTGTAAACTATCTTTACCTGTGGATCTATCTATATCTGGACGACTATATATCTATCTGTCTTACTATTCCTTAGTTTATCTATTTTTCTGTCTACATTTATCTGTATACTGGTTCTACTAATAGTAACGATAATGATATTGTTATTGCTATCATTTTTGTTAGTGAGTTATTACTACTATTACTGTTATCATTATGATCATTATAATCACTTTTATTATTATTGCTATTACCATTACTATCATTGATACAATTGTTACTATTATTATTATTTTCCATATTGATATTATTATCATCTTCATCATCATCATCATTATCCTTATCCTTATCATTATCATTATCATTATCATTATCATTATCATTATCATTATCATTATCATCATCATCATCATCATTATCATTATCATTATCATTATCATTATCATTATCATTATCATTATCATTATCATTATCATTATCATCATCATCATCATCATCATGATTATCATCATCGTTATCATCATCATTATTTAATTGCCATTAGCAATGCCATCGTCATCATTTATATAATTTTTTAAATATTATTATTATTATTATTATCATTAGTATTTTGTTGTCAGTGTTATTATCCTCATTTTAAATCTTCTTCTTTTTCTTCTTCTTATTATTATTATAATTATTATAGTCACTATTATTGCTATCATTATAATTACCATCATCATCATCATCATTATTGATATAATTTTCATCATTGTTATTATTATCATTATTATCATCATTTTTATTATTGTTATTATAATTATTATTATTATCATTATTGTTATTATTATTATTATTATTATTATTATTATTATTATTATTATTATTATTATTATTATTATTATTATTATTATTATTATTATTATTATTATTATTATTATTATTATTATTATTATTATTATTATCATAACCATTATCATTATCATTATCTTTATTATCATCATTATCATTTCATTGCCATCAGTATTGTCATCGTCATCATTATTAATGTCATTGTTTATGTTATTATCATCATCATCGTTGTTATTATGTTGCTGTTGTCAATGTTGTCACTATTATAATCTTTTGTAATTTTTGTGTTAATATTATTATTATCATTATCATTATTATTATTATTATTATTATTATTATTATTATTATTATTATTATCATTATTACTATTGCCATTATTTTCATTATCATTTTTATCAGTATTTTTGTTGTTATCATTATTATTATTATTGTTGTTATTATTATCCTCATCAGTGTTATCAACATCATCATTTTTAACATTATTATCATGATTATTTAATAATTAACATCATTACTATTACTTTTACATATGTTATTGTTACATTTTACTATCATTAATGTATTATTCTTACGATTGCATTTGATATTGCAGTTATCAGCATCAGGATTTTAGTATCATTATAATTATTGCTGTCATCTTCGTTTCATTATCATGAATATTATCATGGTCTATATTATCATTATTATCATTATCATTATTGTTTTCATTATCATATCATTATTGTTGCTGTTTGTTTGTCATCCTTGCTGTTGTTTCAAGTACCCACAACAATATTTGTCATCTTCATGTTTATTTCTCTTATATTTTGGTTGTCATCAACATTTTCATTATTTCAATCTTATATTCTTATTATATTTGTGTATTGCACCATTTTCATTATCTGTGCATTATCAGTATTACTACTATCGTCTTTTGTTATTATGTTTCTACTGCTTTTACTGTTTTCATTAAATTCATCATTATTACTTTTATTTCAATCATCGTTATCATTTCCATTGCAACTGTGTAACTGTTGCCGATGATATAATTATTATTATTATCAATTCTTCTGTAACTGATATATCCCATGTTGTGGTGCTATAACTCATGTTGTTAGCGCCCCTTGTAGTTACTGCTCTTATTTGTATGTTACTCATGTGAAAATCACTCCTATTGTTAATCACCCAGTATCACCATCCCTCTTATCATTTCTATCGTTCCCTTCGTCCTTTCCTCCCCCCCCCCTCGCACTCCTTATCAGCGGCCGCCTTCCTTCGGCCTCCTTGCGACAACGCTGCCAGCGCCGTCGGGCAGCTGTTGGCCGAGGGGACGGCGTGGCTTTAGGCTTGGTGAACCCGACGATTTATTTCCGAAGTTATGTGGTCGCGCCAGTCAGCCAAGCACAGCCTGCTTAAGAGTTAGTGCTGTTACATGTGCTGTTGAGGGTGTTTGTGCGTTAGGGGTCAGGGGGGGGGGTGATAATATAAGGGAGGGGGAAGGTGTGTGGAGAATGAGGGGGAAATGGTTTTCTTTTTTGTGTGGGATATGGGAACTGTGCGTGATTTTTTTTTTCGTTAATAAGGATATTATCATTGATGTTTTCGGGTCCATAAGCATCTTTTTTATGTTTCACTTTTTATCCTTTATTCATCTCTCTCTCTCCTTACAGCATATATATACATGCTTATATAAGCTAGATCTCCAAGCCACGTGGTCCCCATGCACCGCTTATGTTTCCGAAAATAACCAAGCCAGACATCTGCTCCCGCTAGCTGGGGTCAGATATAAGGGCGACCCATCATGACCCTCTTTCACTCCCAAACACCGGACGGCGTGGTCTAGTTTCACGCATCCTCGACGGCGCTCTGCAGCATATTGGTCCACACTTTCCAACACGCATAAAAGGCCGGTCAGCAACCACGCCAGATATAGTCCTCACTAACAGTCACGCATACCTCAACATACACAATTGCCACTCTATCAACTGATGCAATACTGGTGGCCACTGAGCCCAGAGAAAACCCAGTCTTGAGTCATGGTATAATGACATAAACACTGCAAAACAAACATACATCCCCAAAACAACACACAGAACCATACTACAACATAAACAAAATGACGCCCTCCGTTCTCTCACACAAGACAACAGCGTCCACAATCTCGCACAGGCACGTGGATGGGACCAAGAGCTGAGAACACGACACAGACAAATACAAACACAACTACGTGACGCAAACAAACAACACTCAAAAACATGGACACGCCTCATAAACGAACTCTGCCAGAATCACAAAGACCCAAAACAATTCTGACAATTCTGGACATCATGAAAAAAAAAAAAAAAAAAATCACGGTCACAAATAAACAACACTGTACTTACATCTACATCCAACACAACGAAAAGATCGACACCATACAAAGCATGGAAACACTACGAAGATGGTTCTGGCAGAGGAACTTCCAAATCACAGAAGACGAAAACGAACTCTGACACAAACACCGAAAACGAAGTTTATGAGGCACTGCAACAATCACCTCACCTCCTGCAACCCGCAAACACCATCGACCTCACCACACTGGACAGCACAAACATCTTCAACACACCAATCACACCGAGAGAAGTTGCAGAGATACTCCAACACACCAAAAACAAAACACCCGAACCAAGCAAAGTCAACACAACGATCCTCCAACACCTCCCACCCAACATGATACACAGGCTCTGCCACATATTCAACGCTTCCTTGGCCACAGGATTCTTTCCTTCACACCTCAAAAACGCAACACTCACGCTCATATCCAAACCAAATAAATCAATCCACCATGTCACCAACTACAGGCCGATCTCCTTGCTCGAAGTCCCGGGGAAAGTACTCGGACGCATCATAACAAACAGACTAAACACTCACCTAGAAACAAACAACATTCGCAACCCCCGCCAATACGGGTTCAGAGCACACAGAGGCACTGAGAGCGCTATTGCCCGCGCCTAAGAGGGAAAAGCTCACCGCGCCGCGCCCTCCCACGCCAAGCACTCTGTCAGTTATCTCGTATCGCGTCTATTTTTACTTGTGTAATATAGGAGGTCAACACCTCTTACACTTCTCGCCCCCTCTCTCTCTCTTTGCGTTCTCTTTCTCTCTCTCTCTCACTCCCACTCACTCTCTCTCTCTCTCTCTCTCTCTCTCTCTCTCTCTCCCTCTCTCTCTCTTTGCGTTCTCTTTCTCTCTCTCTCTCACTCCCACTCTCTCTCTCTCTCTCTCTCTCTCTCTCTCTCTCTCTCTCTCTCTCTCTTTGCGTTCTCTTTCTCTCTCTCTCTCACTCCCACTCACTTTCTCTCTCTCTCTCTCTTTGCGTTCTCTTTCTCTCTCTCTCTCACTCCCACACACTTTCTCTCTCTCCCTTTGCGTTCTCTTTCTCTCTCTCTCTCACTCCCACTCACTCTCTCTCTCTCTCTCTCTCTCTCTCTCTCTCTCTCTCTCTCTCTCTCTCTCTCTCTCTCTCTCTCTCTCTCTCTCTCTCTCTCTCTCTTTGCGCTCTCTTTCTCTCTCTCTCTCACTCCCACTCACTTTCTCTCTCTCTCTCTCTATTTGCGTTCTCTTTCTCTCTCTCTCTCACTCCCCCTCACACTCTCTCTCTCTCTCTCTTTGCGTTCTCTTTCTCTCTCTCTCTCCCCACTCACTCTCCCTCACTCTCTCTCTCTCTCTCTCTCTCTCTCTCTCTCTCTCTCTCTCTCTCTCTCTCTCTCTCTCTCTCTCTCTCTCTCTCTCTCTCTCTCTCTTTTGTTCTCTTTCTCTCTCTCTCTCACTCCCACTCTCTCTCTCTCTCTCTCTCTCTCTCTCTCTCTCTCTCTCTCTCTCTCTCTCTCTCTCTCTCTCTCTCTCTCTCTCTCTCTCTCTTTGCGTTCTCTCTCTCTCTCTCTTCTCTCACTCCCACTCACTCTCTCTCTCTCTCTCTCTCTCTCTTTGCGTTCTCTTTCTCTCTCTCTCTCACTCCCACACACTTTCTCTCTCTCTCTTTGCGTTCTCTTTCTCTCTCTCTCTCACTCCCACACACTTTCTCTCTCTCTCTCTTTGCGTTCTCTTTCTCTCTCTCACTCCCACTCACTTTCTCTCCCTCTCTCTTTCCGTTCTCTTTCTCTTTCTCTCTCCACTCTCACTCACTTTGTCTCTCTCTCTTTGCGTTCTCTTTCACTTTCTCTCACTCCCCTCACTTTCTCTCTCTCTCTCTCTCTCTCTCTCTCTCTCTCTCTCTCTCTCTCTCTCTCTCTCTCTCTCTCTCTCTCTCTCTCTCTCTCTCTCTCTCTCTCTCTCATTCACACTCATTCTGTCTGCCTGTCAGTTTCTCTCTCTCTCTCTCTCTCTCTCTCTCTCTCTCTCTCTCTCTCTCTCTCTCTCTCTCTCTTTCACACACACACACACACACACACACACACACACACACACACACACACACACTCACACTCACAAACTCTCTCTCTCTCTCTCTCTCTCTCTGTCTGTCTCCTCCCTCCCTCCCTCCTCTCTCTCTCTCTCTTTCTCTCTCTCCCTCCCTCACTCTCTCTCTCTTTCTCTCTCACAGCCAAACTTCATACTCATTATCATTGCTATTGTTGTAATTATAATTGTTATCATCATTGTTATTATTATAATTATTATTGTTATTGTTGTTGTTGCTGTTATCATCATTATGAAAGGATAATTGTTATTCTTATTATTTCTATTATCTTTATCATCATGATTGCTATCATTATTATCATTGTCATCATTATAATCATTATCACTGTTATCATTACCTTTATCATAATCATTATTATCATTCTCAGCATTATAAATTATATCACCACTATCATTATTATGATCACTATCATTATGACGATTGTTAACTACACCATTTGATTATCACTGTTACTCTTGTCCCTGTTATCGTTACCATTATCAAAGCTGCTTCTCTTGTTTTCATCTTCATCCTTATTCTATCTATACGTCAAGGTGTAGTGGTAGCCTTGTTGACCGGCAGTCCTCATGACACGAGTTCGATTCCCGCATTCTTAGTCTTGCCCGGCCGCTCCTTGCACACAGAGGCTGATTTCGAAGCACAATGAAGTCCCCTTTATTGCCACTGCATCATTGTTGCTGTTATTTCTTTTAGCAAAGCGATCATTGTTATCATTATCATTATTATGACAATTATAACCATTTTCATTACCATGACTATTATTACAAGTTCTACCGCTAGTACTATTACTGCTACTACTTTTACCATTATCCATTCATTGTCATTATCAACATCATGATTATTGCATTATAATTATCACCATAATCATCACTCAAACAGCACCCATTATCTCAACGCAATCTATAAAACATCCTCAAGAAACAGAGAGACGTTCCCAAGCCGCTCGATTTTCCTCCTGCGATTCCGTTCCCAGCGCCGTGTTATTATCTTGCCAAAAGAAATCTCATTATTCTCTAATGTACCCTTAATGCAAAGATCATATTGAATTCGCCTCGTGAATTAAGCCATCTGCGGGTTATAACGCCATTTGCCGAAAGGACGGGGAGGGGCCTGGCGGCGGGCGGTGAAGGGGGGGCCTGGGGGCCTTACCTGCGGGAAAATGTCACGCGTCATAGAAAAGGATTGGATCGCGGTTCCGGGAGAGCGACGGCCGGGGATAACGCGCGATCGCGGGAGATCAAATCCCTTTCATCAGCATCACTCTCGTTCCTCGGCCTCTTCGCTCGCGCGCGCCCATTGGGCCGGAGTTGCATGGGGCAGAAGAGGGGCCTTTCGCAATCAGCGTTTGCGTGAGGAGAAATGGCTCCGAATTTGCTTGGTTCTCCCCTCCCCTTTCTTTCCTATGTCCGTCTGTCTCTGCCTTTGTCTCTCCCTCTCCCTCTCTTTCTCTTTCTCCTTCTCTCTTAGCAATATTTCGCACCAGTGCGTGATTGCGTTCACATAAATCAAAGGATAAATCAGAAGACTGTATGTAATATATTTTCTGCAAAAGCAAAACCCTTGCATTGACATCTTCCTACGCAATGTATATAAATATAGATGTAGGCTGTGTTGGCGATCCGCATGGAAGCGTTCCTTTGCAAAGGGGAGAACAGACAGAGCTCAGATAAAAAAAAACTTTAACTGATACCCCTGAAGAAGGCATACTTACTGGGAACCTTTGCGCACATTTTAGAACCAGTGCAAAGCTCCGTCCCCAGAGAACAGATGGTATTTGGAAATGCCATAATTTTCGGAAAAGGTCCCAATGCAAATCGAAGCCGAAGAAAGAAGAAAGAACAAAAAGATGAAAAACAATGATTCCCAAGTAAGTGTAAGGGATTATTATAACATGTCAAGAGGAGGCGATCCTCTCTGGCGTTCTCCCGCATCCGAGTCCGTCCCTCCGTCCTGTTCAAAGTGGGGTTCTAGAGCACGTGTATTCACACGTGGCGCTTAGGGACACCACTGCTGTTATCTCAGGAACTCTCTCTCGGCCCCGCACCTTATTCATGAGACGGGATTCTCACGCCCACAGATTAAAAATGCGATCGTCCCTTCAGCAAAAGCCCCTGTCCTGCTTCGCTTCCACTACGAGAATACAGTAAAGGAACAAAGGGAAACGGAGCTGCTGCAAATGCTGATGTAGGGGACTAAGCTGGTGATGAGCCAACTGGGACAGATGATGCTAATGGTGCAAGATCTGATGACCCAT
>NC_091565.1:28213763-28218763 GCF_042767895.1 Penaeus vannamei
ATAGATAAACAAATATCCACACTCATAAAAAACACACATCCACATAAACAAACGCCCCACACAGAAATCCACACACACACACAAAGCCACAGAAAGACAACGACACATTAACGCACTTACGCCCTCACAAACACTCATGAGGAGACCAATCACGAGAAGGTCATTTTGTCAGCGCCACGGTGTCCAAAATAATAATTAGGCTATGATTGATCATCATAATTGTAGCGCGACATTTGACAATAGATTACCAGTGAGTTAATGACCCTCATCAATCATCCAGGTGGTGGGGCAGCGGGAGGAGAATTATGAGGAATAGAGGAGGAGGAGGAGGAGGAACATGAGGGGCGGCCCGGGCTATGAGACTTGGATGTGACCTTCAATACTCTGTTGGCGAACACGAGGAGGAGAAGGAGCATGAGGACGGGGGGATGAGGAAGAGGGGGGAAATGAGGAGGAAGAGGTGGGGGAAATGAGGAGGCGGGGGAAAAGACGAGGAGGGGAGAAGGGGGAAATGAGGGATGAAATGAGGAGGGGGGGAGGAAGAGGAGGGGGGGAAATGAGAAGGAGAAGGGGGGGGGGGTGAGGTGGAGGAGGAGGAGGAGGAGGAGGGGTGAAATGAAGAGAAGGAAGAGGAGAAACAGGATGAAAGGAACATTAGGATAGTAATATCAATAATATCAATATTACTATTACTATTGCTTCATAATTCCCATGATCACCATTATCATTATTACCGTTATCATTAATATCATCATTATTATTATCATTATCATTTCCATTACCATTATCAATATCATAATCATTGTCCATTATTATTGCCATTTTATTAATATTACTGTTATTACCATTATCATTATCATCATCATTATTATTTTTATTAGTAGAAGTAGTAGTATGATTATGAATATTATGATCATAATTATTATTATCATTATCCTTATTACTATTAACACTATCGTTATTATAATAATTACCATTTTCATCATTAGTGTTACCATTGCTATTATTATTATCATTATTATCATAGTTATTGTCATTATCATAATCATTGTTCTTATTACTACTGTTATTATTAAACTAACGGTGATACTAAATGATTAATATTTCGTCGCGCCCGAGTTGGACCCAAACTAAGACATTAATGTTGGCGTCCCAGAGGTCTTCGTCGGAGGATGTAGGTCCTAGTGGACACCCTTGGGGATGTGCTCCATGATCTGGGTTGCCTCGCCACAGCGGCACTCCGCGTCTATGGCGTCAGCACATCGGGAGGTGATCCTTGGTTCGGCCCCTTTTGTACCAACTCTGATAAGTTATCTCATCCATTTGGCAGAGCTTTGAGCCATAAGGGTTTTCATTCATCTGGTGAGCTTCGTTGGCTCAGCGGGACTTCAAGTTGCTGCCTCGCCTCATGGTTTTCAAAGCGTGGGGGCATATTTGCCGTCGTGTGTGCGGTGACGCTATTCCATTCAGGATGCGCTAAGGCTGGTAGACGGTGGCATTTAGTGCGCCAGGTTGAACTCTGGATCTGCCATGTGCGCGCGGCCCGATCTTATCCATGCGAGAGAGCTGCCTCCCGCTGTGGGATAACGGAGTGCCAGGGCCGTCTGTTTGGGGTTGGGGGATTCAACTCCATTTGGTGGCGGTTAATTTGCGCCGCCTTGGTTATAGACTCTAAGAATGACAGCGTGCGATCAAGGTACACTGGGTGTGGGTGATTTTACTGTTGATTATTGTCTCATGTAATGCTATCTTTCTTATACGCCTGGTGTTTTTGTTTGTTTGTTATAAAAGATGGAATGCACATACTTGTCCTTTACTAAGGTTGGCATTAGAATGCCACTTTCGGTAATACTTAGAGAGCCACAAGGTGTCTGTGTTTCTCGATTTTATCGAATGAGTCTGTCGGGTTTTAAAATGCATTCATACAGCTTGTAAAATATACATGATAAGGATATTGGTCCGTAGCTTTTTAGAGAGTCTGGGTCTTTGCAACGTCCTCACAGGCCACTACTTTTGCTTTGATCCATATTTTGGCGTTCTAGATGTTGCTGTGCATGTTTAAGATAGTGATAGATTCCAAATCTTTATTTTCCTCCGAAATGTAAACCATTTCGGCTGTGATCCTATCCAACCAGCTGCTTTTACGGGTTTTAGATGTTTCTAAGCGCCACTGGTTGCCAATTTGAGTTGATGCTGCTGGTAGTCATAATACGGTTCATTTTTTCTTTCTTTGTTTGCCCTCTTTTGATGATTTTTGGCTCTGTAATGCAACCGTCAAAATTTTGTTAAATGCTTGGATTTACTCTTGGGAAGTGTCCTTGTTTTCGTTAGTATGGCCAGGGATGCATGTCTTCCTATACAGCCCCGGAGGATGCTTCTTTTTTGCGACCTTCCTTTCTAGGTTTTGAGAAAGCTTATATAACTGTGGCGCTGGGTCGACGTCAGGGATTCTCTCCTCAAGGTCGGATGTAATGCTTTCGCAGCAGGCCTTGCGAGAATTCAGTCTACCTCTGGGTTTCGTCTCTCTTGAACGGGCGGCAGGTTTGTTGTCAAAAACTAATGGCCGATTTTGGGATCTTGGTTGCCGACAGATTTATCAATTTTTGGGTCGTGCTCGGGAGATACAAATGATAGGTCAGTGTTATGTCCTCTTCTCCTGTGTGCGCCCTGGGAGGACGTGTTGACTCTTGTGTCAATCAAATTGGCTAGGTCACGGGTTTGAGCCTAGTCCCCCGCCGCTGCACCATCGTCACTTGCATGGTTATAGCCACAGCTGGTCTTGTGGTTGTAAACGCCTTGCTACTTTTCTGGTTAACTCTAGTCCATCTGATAGTATGTTGTATACTAACATGATGCACATGTGCTTTGTCTCCACTTAGCGGATAGATTACGTCCATATAGTGCATATATTTGGAGGCATTGATAGTAACAATAATAATGACAATAATAATGATGATGATGGTAATAGTAATAGCAATAATTATAGTATTGATAGTGAATATAATAATAGTATTGATAATGACAATAGTAATAGTAACAGGAAAGCTGATAATGGAAAAATATAACAATAATATAACAGTTATAATAATGGAAATATTGATGATAATAATGATAATGATCATAATAACGGTAATAAAAGAAAGAACAGAGACACTAGAAATAACCATGTGTGTGTGTGGATGTGTGTATATAGGTATATATGTCTCACAGTTAAACAAACGGACGTCAGACTAGCCTGCATTACACAGGTAAAGATGGTCATTCATTATTACTTATTATTTAGGGAATTTCCGTGGCCAAATCATGACATCGGCTCGGCAACAGCAGGAAAGTCGCCCAGTTCACTGCCTTCTTTGATAATGACAATATCGCGTAATATATGTACATGTCGTGCATCAGAGCAATACTCCCATGTTTGCGAACAAATAGGAAATTGCCCGTAATAGAAAGGCTCTCGCAACATTAAGCTTCATAACAGAATTTGTTTTATGGAGGGAAGGAGTTCCTGCCACGTTGATTCACCTCACGTAGGATTTGCATGCAGGTATCCAGTAATTAGAGCAACGTTATTATTTCTCCTTCCTCCCAAATTCAACTCACTCCTCCTCAACTCCTCTCCCTTTCGCCTTGCTTTTCCCTCCTCCTCCCCTTCTCTTCCTCCTTCCCCATTCCCTTCCCTTACCCTTTCTCCTCCCCCTTCCCCGTTCCCATACCCCTCCCTGTCCCTCCCCCCCCCCCTTCCCTCTCCCTCCCCCACCGCATGCTTCCCCCATTCCTTCTAATTGTCACGGGTGGCTCTTCCGACATGATTGATGGCGCGCGTCAAAGCGAGTGTAATCTATTATCAAACCTTCGTGGCTCCGATGTAGCTACGAAGCGGTCATCAGGTGTTTTACGGCGCGGGAGGCTGATGCTCATACAGGTCTGGATTGACAATGTGAATATTGATACCCCTTTTACGACATAATGGATTTTGTAGCCGAACGGCAACTTGGGAACGGCGCTAGCAGAGTCACTTTTCATTACTTACTTTTCTCTCTATCTTTTAATGTATTTTTCTCTTATTTTTCTTTTACCTGGTACTCTGCGATGGAGGAAACCCGAGCCTATTCACTGGATTCACGGACTGGAAAATACCCAGTTAACATATAGAGATGTGAGACTTCTCTTCAGACCTCTCCCCGTTTCGCTTTCTCCTTCTCTCTCTCTTCTTTGCTCTTCCTCCCTCCTTCTGTGTGTATGTCTCTCTCTCTCTCTCTCTCTCTCTCTCTCTCTCTCTCTCTCTCTCTCTCCTCTCCTCTCCTCTCCTCTCCTCTCCTCTCCTCTCCTCTCCTCTCCTCTCCTCTCCTCTCCTCTCCTCTCCTCTCCTCTCCTCTCCTCTCCTCTCCTCTCCTCTCCTCTCTCTCTCTCTCCTCTCTCTCTCTCTCTCTCTCTCCGTCCCTCCCCCTCTCGCAAGGCGCAATGTCACGATACATTTCTTGTTCAGATCAAACCATTACTTCTAACAGCTGTCCCATGTGTCTCGGTTTGTTGCTAGGAGTCTACAGTATTCTGTTGTATCGTGCTGTATCAGGATAGAAATACACGTTTGAGCCATTTTGCTGTTTTTTTTTGGTGTCTTGCATTCGAGTATTGCCTCTGCGGAAGAGTTTATATATTGCAGGACGTTATACTGTAAATAGTACAGGCTTTTTGCTGTATTACTATGAAGTTGATAATAAAGATGGTAACAACAATAACATCAGAAATAATATCATTTCGATTGATCATGCTGCGGCATGTAAAATTTTACGAAAGAGCAAATTATAATTTCATAAATAGCTAACTCAAACATTTATATTATTATTGTGATTATCTTCACTATCATTATCATTAGTAGTGTTTCATTATTATTATTATTATCATTATTATTATGTTGTTGTTGTTGTTATTCTGAATATTATCATGATCATATACCCCATTTCTTCCTTATCTGCTGACACTCGGTACTTACATTCACA
>NC_091565.1:28223763-28226263 GCF_042767895.1 Penaeus vannamei
TAACAAGCGGTCAGAAATCTATTAACATATGCATAAATATTGGAAAAAAACAACGAGAAAAGAGTCTTGGAAGGATAACTTTAACAATAATAACTAAAGCAGTGAAATCTCCCAAGATAATAAGAGAGATAGATCAGCATGCGTATAAGCATTATCCTAATGCGAGAGGAGCCATAATGACAGTCTCCCCGCACCCTCGACCCCCCTTTTAGAGCTCTCCCCCTCCGACCCCCACCTCCCCCCCTTCCTCCGAGCCAACCGCTAACCGGCTTCCCGCGCCTGGAATGTAGCTCAGCTTCCCATGTGGGCACTTGGGGAAGCCTCTAGAGGAGCTAGAAGGATGGAGGCGCTGGCGAGGGGGGCAGTGATGACCGTGAAGCCCCCCTCTCGATACTCTCCCTCTCTCCTCCTGCCTCTCCTTCCTCGCTCCCTCCTCCTGCCTCTAACCCCTCCTCCTCCCCCTCTCACTCCTCCCCCCCCCCCCCCCCCCCCACCGCCCTCGCTTCGCTATATGTAGAGTGATGAGGGAGACGGTGATGCCCGCTCCAGGCAGGTACTGAAACAGGTGCTCTGAGCTCTTACGCTGAGTAGGTATACAGCCTTTTATTGACAATAACATGGGCCTATATGTAATGGGGTATATGGACAGAGACGCGCTCACTGATAGTCGTGCAGCCATACGAAGTGACTGTGTTTATATATTGATTATGTGTGTTTATGTGTCTGTGCGTGAGTGAGTGTATATATATATATATATATATATATATATATATATATATATATATATATATATATATATATATATATATATATATACATATTGTATATATATATATATATATATATATATATATATATATATACACACAAACATATATATCCTTATACATACATACACTCACACACACACACACACACACACACACACACACACACACACACACACACACACACACACATATATATATATATATATATATATATATATATATATATATATATATATTTGTATGTGTGTGTATGTATTCATATATATGAATATATATATACATATATATATATATATATATATATATATATATATATATATATATATATATATATGCAACGAAAAAACACAATACCGTGTTGATAATATGGAAGAAAAACCCACAATGTACAAACTAGATTTATTGATGAAAGTGAGACAACAGTTTCGGAATCGTCCTCGATTCCATCTTCGGGTCTGAAGAGGCAAGGATAAGGATAAGTCATATGCGAAGCTGAGCCTCGCCCGGGCTATGGGGGAGCCCGGCCTGTGCCGACTAATGTCGACTCGATCACCGTGTGTCAGCAAGTGCTGACGCGACAGAGCTTAGTCCTTACCCACCGTGGTGCCCGGCCACAGCAGTAACCTCCGGGCGACAATTGCAACTTCTCGCGCCTGGGCGGGGCGCGAACCGCCGACCCCTCGGATGAGAGGCCGACACGTTACCACTGTACTAGCCTGGAGGCTAAGAGGCAAGGGAGACGAAGCGGTATAAGAGGGAAAGGAGGCGAAGCACTCGGGAACTACGGGGCAGGAGAGGACAGGAGAACGGAAGCGAAGGGAGGTCAGATCAGGTCGAAGGATCAGGCGGTCTATGTGACGGGTGACCGGCATAAGGGAGGAGACGAAGGATGTGGGAAGCGAGGAGGCTGTCGGCAGGAGAGAAACCGCTGTTCAAGTTGAAATTGGGCAGCAGCTTAATGAGAGAAGATTCCACCAGTCTGCGGGCATGGACATCAGCGGAAGGGAAGAGAATGCGGGCAGCTTTCCAGTCCATCTGATGGCCAGTGTCCCACTGATGGCAGAAGAGGGCGTTGTTGGTATGTCCCCCGGATACAGCGTACTTATGCTGAGACAGACGCTTAGTAAGACTGGCGCCTGTTTCACCAAAATACTGCTTATCACAGGAGGCACACGGAACAGCATAGGTGCCCACCTTCGAGGTAGAGGGAGGGCAGGTGTGAACCAGGTTCCGACGGAGGGTATTCACCTGGCGAAGGGAGAGTCTGCAGTTGAGAGACTGCAGGGGCCGACGGAGGGAGTAGATCTCCTCAGTGTAAGGCAGGCTGAGGACAGGCAGGTGAGGAGACTCATTGGGAGGGGAGTCATGGTAGAAGGTACGTCGCGCCCTGGATAACGTGACGTCTAGGACATGGCGAGGATAGCCCAGTTTGGAGAACGAACGACGCAGGAAGTCGATCTCTCCATCCAGGTACTGGGGGTCACAGATGCGGAGGGCACGGAGAAACAGCGAGGTGGCAACCCCTCTCTTCACATGTAGGGGATGGTACGAGAAGAAGTGTATGTACATACCACTGTGCATAGGCTTCCTGTATATAGAAAAGGAGAAATGATCAGCAGAGCGATGGACAAGAGTGTCCAAGAAAGGGAGCTTGTCGTCAACCTCCCATTCCACCTTGAAGCGGATGGATGGAGAGAGAGAATTCAGCTGCGACAGGAAATCAGGAAACA
>NC_091565.1:28253763-28256263 GCF_042767895.1 Penaeus vannamei
ATACATACATACACACACGCACACACACACACACACACACACACACACACACACACACACACACACACACACACACACACACACACACATATATATATATATATATATATATATATATATATATATATATATATATATTCTTTATATAATGTGCCTATTGAATATTTTCGTGGAAGGAAAGAGCGCGAAACTTTGTGAAGTATTATACTTATTATTAAGGAAAACAAATTCTGTTCGTCTTGCTGAGACGGATAATGACACAGCCTTGTATACATATTCGTGATACTGAAGATAATATAACATATTAATGTTATATAATATGTGAATTTGTTAAAATCACTTGTTCCTTTCGATGTATATCAATTTTGTATACATATGATGAATAAATTAAGAGTCAACTTTCTCTGTCTATCTATCTTTCTATTTCTTATTAGAAAAAACGGACGATTTTAACCTTATCTAAAGTATCCTAAAGGCGAGGCTAATGCAAGGAAAAGTAAAGTTTTGCATGTCAAATAAAACTGCAGTAAAATAATAATAATAATAATAATAATAATAAAAATGGGTCTACAGAGTTTTCCACGACTCATATAACTGCTGAAGTGCGCATCATCTTTCTACATGTTACCAGTTAAAAGGTAGTCTACAAATACACACAGAGTGCAAAACCACGCTCCTTTCTAGTCAGTGATATTCCGAGATTTCGTTTCCACCTTTCAAAGTTTCTGCTTCTTTCCGCTCCCAACGGGGCCTCTACGAACACAGCTTAGAATCTACCAGTTGCGCTTTTTATCCTAAGCTTATCATGCCCTGTGCTCTGAACTTTTGATCAAAAAGTTCTTTAAAGATTGCAATATCTCCTTTTCACTTTTAGCGTGTTCTTTTAACTACAAAAATATATCATGTACTGGTATAATTAAGAAGTACTCGAACTGATCCACGCCAGGGCTTCAATTCACTGACTGGCATTTCGTTTCATGAGCCGTCGAGATCTAATGATTTAATGCTACTGGGTTGTGGGTGCATCCTAGAGCGTGCATCACTGTCAGGAAGCAGGTATGTTATATGATTAGACACTGGATCTGAGTATGACAAAGACAATAAATTCTGCTCCATATGCTGTCACTTTAACCACTACCGCCGATGGAAACGGATTTCACTACCAGGCAAGAAACCAAGGGGGCGAATCAACAACATTTTAGCTTTTAGACTTTCCGTGTTGCTATTTGGGTGCTGCCAACACAACATCCCAGCAAGGAAATCTCGGGACCCCATCACGCTTAACTGGATACCCACATTCAACTAAATTTTATAGGTAAGCTCGGAAAAATCACTTTAAAGAAAGGGTTGAATTCCGCACAGACTGTTCACTAATCCAGTGTTGCATGAAATGTAATAGTGTTGGATATGAGTTGGATCAGATGCTAAAATCCGTTTAGGTGGCATCGGCGGACACTTAACGCAGTCCTCAACATCATTCTTTAAGAAACAGATTTTTTTGTTCGTGTCTGACAAGGAGAGCCAGATCTGATATGCCTGTATCGTCTGTCGTTGTTAATGTTCATCGGCCAATCTTAATTTATACACCCACTGATCTACACCAAAGCGATCCAATACACACCCTGCAACACCAACCTTCGTCAGATCCGGAAAATTGTATGGAAAGGAAACTAACGCGGTAAATGCGACGGCTCTCCTCGGTTGTAGAACCGAAACGAACACCAAAGGAAATCTCCACTGCTTAGATAACGCAGATGCTAAGAAGAAAATGAAAAGAGTACATAAGTATAAGGGCCTCTTAGAATATATTGGAATGGGGAGTGACCTCGCACCCGAGAAAGTGCCTGATGCTACGATCAAACATTCTCCTTCATCAGATCTGCATCAAAACATAAATAGTTCATTTTTAAGGAGAGGAAAAGGACAATGCAGTTTCATTTCCGTGTGTTGATCTCACTTAGACTGGTTGATTACGCGAAATAAAAGAAATCGATTTTTTTTCAGAACGAGGCTCAGAAGAAAAGCGAGAAATATAGGAATGAGAAAGAGAGGGGGGGAGAGAGAGAGAGAGAGAGAGAGAGAGAGAGAGAGAGAGAGAGAGAGAGAGAGAGAGAGAGAGAGAGAGAGAGAGAGAGAGAGAGAGAGAGAGAGAGAGAATGAGAGAGACGGTGGCATCATTATCTGAGTACAATGTCCATTAATGCTTTGAGATATTTCATTGACTTTCTCTGGCAAAATGGCCATCTGTGTGCGTATGAAGTGTGCAAAACCATAATCAGTATCGCATTTTCACAAATCAGTAGCGAATACTTCATCCCCCATATTTACAAAGTAATCGTTTGGGACGAAAGATGATAAATCTGCAAGCGCATGCAAGTGAAACAGCACGAACGTAGTTTTGCGGGGTTATATACAGTGTATTAATAACTCCTCCCTCCTCTGTCAAAGCTCTGTAAATCAAAGAGAATAATCCTCTTTTAACGCCCACAAGAGGACGCAC
>NC_091565.1:28283763-28288763 GCF_042767895.1 Penaeus vannamei
GAGTGCGAGAGGGTGTATTCCGGTAACGAGGATGATAATGCAATCTTGTCTCGAGGTGTAACCAAACAAGAAAAAGAAAGATTTATTAACCAACACTGAGTTTTTAAGATGTTGATATTATAAGGCATTTGGCAAAATCCAATTCTCACTCTATTTACACTTGCTAAAAATTCACTCCCAAAAGCCATACATGATAACTTTTATCACAAATGCGCAATATAACAAAGGAACAGTCCTCACAAGAAAAACAGAAATGACTTATCTTCGAGGGCGATTACTACCTTTGAGACCTCCACTCATCTTTTAACATGTTATAGCAGTCGTTCTTATATTGCTAATGATTCTTCACAATAACTATACAATTCAGCGAAAAGAATCATAAAACTCTTGTTGCAGGCAATGTCTTTGTAATGGCTTTCGGCCTTACACAAACGTACATCTTAACAGGCGATAATGCAATATACGAAAATTTGAATCGAGTTTTAATCGACTTGAATATAATGCGTAAATATAAATGTGGCAACCACCTTCTCGCATATTTGTATATGTCGATTTGTCACATTTGCGAGATAATTATCCCGCCACACAACCGATATGACATTTCAAAACCTGCTCGTTCTACTGTATATACAACCAAGCTTGCGAAAATTTGTAAAAGTGCGAATTATTTCTTCTCAGAGCTCATGCCATAGGTCTTGAATTGCATCTTCAGCCTCTTGTTGGTAAATTTGTTCTGATTGGTTAGGGCGAGAGGCGTGACACGTTTCACACTTTGACAGAAAAATGTTAATGAATTCACCCTTTTCACTCCTGCTTATGCAACTAACAGGCGAATTACCTGATAGATTAAAAAGTCACTTCCCTTCTGATATAAAAACACCGATGTGAAATATTGGTTGAAGGGTCCCCCCGTTTTATGACAATATAAGAAAAAGACGAATCAGCACAAAATGCTGGCTAGCTTTTTAGTGATTTACCACAACCTTTTTACCCCACAAAATCGCCTATATTACAAGTATATGGCAAAGAGAAGGAACTATGCAACTCCCTCGTTGGTTACAGTAATCTCCCTTATCAGGAGCGTGCTCACTGTCAAAATTATTTTTGTCTGTTATAAGAACAGAAAAACATTGTAAGATGTCAAAAATAAACTTGTTTTAGGGCAAAAATTCAACCAAACTTTACTTCTCGATCTCCCGCAATCGTCTTTCTCACCTGCCCGCAAATATGCGGTTAAAGATCGAACTAAATAACTCGTTATCTTTCGGAGATGGCTACCTCTCCGTCGGCCTACTGTAATTTACTACATCGGGGAACGCTCATCAAGGCACCATTTTTAAAAAGTAATGCATACTTACCTTTGACCAAACCTCCCTGTACAAAGAGAAACGCCGGCGCTGAGTGCGGCGCGTGCGGAAATAAACGTATAGTAATATGCCTTGTTTAAGCTGCAGGTAGTATTACAGGGAGAAATATACTCTGAACAAACAAGTCGAAGGTGGGTGATAACAAACAGTTTATCTGCTGAATGAAAATTCTTTTTCTCAGGCACCCTTGTTTGTTATAAATAATTCGCACTATTACCCACCTCTTTCGCAGAGGTGGGTGATAACAAACCGTTTATCTGCTGAATGAAAATCCTTTCTGAGGCAAAATACGTTAAAACTTTTTTAGTAATGTTGTTAATTTCTTCTTTATACAAGGTTTTATGAAACTATTGGCATTATAGGTAAGCAAGGTTTGTCATACAGGAATGATGACATATTTTTACGCAATAAAATTTGAGAAACTATGATTATGGAATGACTCGGATGAGGTTAATATTCATAAACCTCTATCTAAATGCTCTTTTCAACAAAGGACACTTCCGTAACCGATGTCGGAGGTGCCATCTCAGAAAAAAACTGCAAGTCATCTCCTCCTATCATCGTGTATCTGTGTGCGGAAATGAAGATGAACTGCGAGGAAAGAGAAGTAAAATGATGGAATTAGTTGGCAACTAATTCGTTTCTGAGATATGGTTTCGACACTTTGTTGCCCTTCTTTCCAACCAACCATATGGGTTATTAGTATTTTCAAATACTTATCAAGAAATATTACTGTCTTATGGTTTTATAAAATCCTTGCGTTTTCTTCACAAGGGACCTCCAAGCTCGATACTCGTATGATTACACGCATCTCCAAATACATATCAAGTCTTGGAGATACATATTCAGTGACGTGTGAAGTCATGTTATACCTACATTTATGATCAAAATCACTACTTTTTTCTTGACTATCGCGTATAGCCGAGGGGGTGGGGCCAGGATAAGATCCACCAACAAGGTATGGCATGTTTGATAGGGGAAACAGACTGCGTGAACTAGCGAAACGAACAGGTGTGTAGAAGGATGTGCTACGAGGACCAGCAAAGAGACGTGTCATTCTACCTATCTAGAACATGGGGATTTACCTTGGTCAAATGACTGAAAAGGTGCAATTTCAAGGTGAGATATTCATTAACCAAGCAATTCTTCACGAATGGAGTCGAGACAAGTACTTCTGGTTTTTCGCCTAGTATGCTGGTGAGACCAATAGCTCGTGACGAGTCGCGGTATTCTCAGCCGTCTGTGTAAGGTCTTCCATCATCTGTATATTGGACAAAGCGTCATCACTGTTTAGGAGGACATCTTTAAAGGAATAAGACATTAGTAGTATTAATGAGCAAATTGACTTTTTGTATTATTATTACAGGAAAGACAAATTTATTCAATTGCACAAAACTTATTTTACTGATAATATACATGTCTTCTGTTAAAGATGACAGCAATGCGAGAACGTTTTAATGGTTTTGCCCTATATTTTCATGACCTGAAAAACATGTGCTCCACCCATATGTATATATACTTTCAGTCGTTCTTGTATTTGAGTAAAAAGTCATTTTTTTCTTTCTCTGAGTTATGTAAAAGGACGCTTTTCTCTCTCTCCATTATTATAGTGTTATACGATATTTCTTTTCCAAACGAATGTTTTCTACTTGTCATTAATGGCAAAAGTACTAAAAATATTGCTTCGGTTGACACTTTTTCTCTTTAGGTGTGTGATTTTAACCTTTCCTCTATAATTTACCTCCCTGTCTCTATGTTGCTCGCCATATGCCCCTTTACTGTCGTGTAAAAATCAGGAATGTCTAATGCAGATGCATAGAAAGAAAAAGTAATGATTATGGAAAATATATAGTTATTGATGACTTGGTTAAAAAAAAAAAAAAATGGAAATTCGCATGCCAGCTGCTAAGACCTATTGCATCGAGAGTGTCATGTACACTTTCTGCTCCTTTGGAGTAAATTTATCCTTGGTTGAAAATCCCAGTTTTAGGCGAATTTATCTATGTCCAATAGACGTAAAATTATAAAAGCTCTATGACAAAAAAGGTATTTTATCCTAAAACTTTTTCATATTTTATAAAAGTCCTTTGTTTTGATAAAGAATCTGCTGCTAAAACGGCAAATAGCATGTTAACAATTACTTGGCCTTCTTCTTTTATACATTTTTTTCCTCTCTCTTTTATTTTGATGGTGAAAATGGTTTTTAGGGGCCTTTAACGGTTTTCGTCGCTACGACAATTAGTGAGTAACTTGATGAAAATGTATGCATTACTTAGAAAATGGTGCCTAAATGTGCGTAATACAGGTAAAATGATAAAAACTCTATGACAAGAAGGGCAAACGAGTTGTATCATTTTATCCTAAAACGTCTTCATATCTTATCAAAGCCTTTGTTTAGATAAAGGGCCTGTGGCTAAAACGTAAAATATGTGTTACAATTGCTTAAAGCCTTCTCTTTTATTTTTTATTTTTTTAAAGATAAATTGTTTTAAGGAACCTTTAACAGTTTTCATTGTTATGGCAATTAGTGAATTAATTAGTGAAACATTATATCTTAGACGGGGATGTTTAGATGTTTAGATGTTTCTTCATCTGGCATGAAAAAGTATTACGTTTATCAGAAAATATTGAAGAGGTCGAGTAGCAAGTTTTATTCAATGTCGATGTAAAAATAGTTGTTTCTCTTTGTACAGGGAGATTTGGTCAAAGGTAAGTATGCATTACTTTTTAAAAATGGTGCCTTGATGAGCGTTCCCCGATGAAGTAAATTACAGTAGGCCGACGGAGAGGTGGCCATCTCCGAAAGATAGCAAGTTATTTAGTTCGATCTTTAACCGCATATTTGTGGGCAGGTGAGAAAGACGATTGCGGGAGATCGAGAAGTAAAGTTTGGTTGAATTTTTGCCCTCAAACAAGTTTATTTTTGACATCTTACAATGTTTTTCTGTTCTTATAACAGACAAAAATAATTTTGACAGTGAGCACGCTCCTGATAAGGGAGATTACTGTAACCAACGAGGGAGTTGCATAGTTCCTTCTCTTTGCCATATACTTGTAATATAGGCGATTTTGTGGGGTAAAAAGGTTGTGGTAAATCACTAAAAAGCTAGCCAGCATTTTGTGCTGATTCGTCTTTTTCTTATAGTGTCAGAAAACGGGGGAACCCTTCAACCAATATTTAACATCGGTGTTTTTATATCAGAAGGGAAGCGACTTATTAATCTAATAGGTAATTCGCCTGTTAGTTGCATAAGCAGGAGTGAAAAGGGTGGATTCATTAACATTTTTCTGTCAAAGTGGGAAACGTGTCACTCCTCTCGCCCTAACCAATCAGAACAAATTTACCAACAAGAGGCTGAAGATGCAATTCAAGACCTATGGCATGAGCTCTGAGAAGAAATAATTCGCACTTTTACAAATTTTCGCAAGCTTGGTTGTATATACAGTAGAACGAGCAGGTTTTGAAATGTCATATCGGTTGTGTGGCGGGATAATTATCTGACAAATGTGACACATCGACATGTACAAATATGCGAGAAGGTGGTTGCCACATTTATATTTACGCATTAAATTCAAGTCGATGAAAACTCGATTCAAAGTTTCTTATATTGCATTGTCGCCTGTTAAGATGTG
>NC_091565.1:28302775-28307775 GCF_042767895.1 Penaeus vannamei
TCTTGTTGGTAAGTTTGTTCTGATTGGTTAGGACGAGAGACGTGACGCGTTTCCCACTTTGACAGAAAAATGTTAATGAATTCACCCTTTTCACTCCTGCTTATGCAACTAACAGGCGAATTACCTAATAGATTAAAAAGTCGCTTCCCTTCTGATATAAAAACACCGATGTTAAATATTGGTTGAAGGGTCCCCCCCGTTTTATGACAATATAAGAAAAAGACGAATCAGCACAAAATGCTGGCTAGCTTTTTAGTGATTTACCACAACCTTTTTACCCCACAAAATCGCCTATATTACAAGTAGATGGCAAAGAGAAGGAACTATGCAACTCACTCGTTGGTTACAGTAATCTCCCTTATCAGGAGCGTGCTCACTGTCAAAATTATTTTTGTCTGTTATAAGAACTGAAAAACATTGTAAGATGTCAAAAATGCGCCGCCGCCGCATGCGTCTTTACTTTCCGCAGTCGCCGCCGCCGCCGTCGTTGACGCGGGCGTTTGTACTTCTCGCGCGCAACAATGCCGGCGATGAGTGCGGCGAGTGCGGAAATAAACGTATAGTAATATGCCTTGTTTAAACCACAGCTAGTATTACAGGGAAAGAGAACAGACAAGTCGAAGGTGGGTGATAACAAACAGTTTATCTGTTGAATGAAAATCCTTTTTCTTAGGCACCCTTGTTTGTTATAAATAATTCGCACTATTACCCACCTCTTTCGCAGAGGTGGGTGATAACAAACCGTTTATCTGCTGAATGAAAGTCCTTTCTGAGGCAAAGTACGTTAAAGTTTATAGTAATGTTAATTTCTTCATTATACAACAAGGTTTTATGAAACTATTGACATTGTAGGTAAGCAAGGTTTGTCATACAGGAATGATTACATATTTTTACATAATAAAATTTGAGAAAATACGATTATGGAATGACTCGGATGAGGTTAATAATCATAAGCCTCTATCTAAATGCTCTTTTCAACAAAGGAGACTTTCGTAACCGATGTCGGAGGTACCATCTCAGAAAAACTGCAAGTCGTCTCCTCGTATCATCGTGTATCTGTGTGCGGAAAGGAAGATGAATTGCGAGGAAAGAGAAGTAAAACTTAATGGAATTAGTTGGCAACCTATGCACATTCGTTTCTGAGAAATGTTTTCGACAATTTTTCGCCTTTCTTTCCGACCAATTATATGGGTTATTAGTATTTTCAAATACTTATCAAGAAATATTACTGTCTTATGGTTTTATAAAATCCTTGCGTTTTCTTCACATGGGACCTCCAAGCTCGATACTCGTATGATTACACGCATCTCCAAATACATATCAAGTCTTGGAGATACATATTCAGTGACGTGTGAAGTCATGTTATAGCTACATTTATGATCAAAATCACTACTTTTTTCTTGACTATCGCGTATAGCCGAGGGGGTGGGGCCAGGATAGGATCCACTAACAAGGTATGGCATGTTTGATAGGGGAAACAGACTGCGTGAACTAGCGAAACGAACAGGTGTGTAGAAGGATGTGCTACGAGGACCAGCAAAGAGACGTGTCATTCTACCTATCTAGAATATGGGGATTTACCTTGGTCAAATGTCTGAAAAGGTGTAATTTCAAGGTGAGATATTCATTAACCAAGCAATTCTTCACGAATGGAGTCGAGACGAGTACTTCTGTTTTTTTTCGCCTAGTATGCTGGTGAGACCAATAACTCCTGACGAGTCGCGGTATTCTCAGCCGTCTGTGTAAGGTTTTCCATCATCTGTATATTGGACAAAGCATCATCACTGTTTAGGAGGACATCTTTAAAGGAATAAGACATTAGTAGTATTAATGAGCAAATTGACTTTTTGTATTATTCTTACAGGAAAGACAAATGTATTCAGTTGCACAAAACTTAATTTACTGATAATATACATGTCTTCTGTTAAAGATGACAGCAATGCGAGAACGTTTTAATGGTTTTGCCCTATATTTTCATGACCTGAAAAACATATGCTCCACCCATATGTATATATACTTTCAGTCGTTCTTGTATTTGAGTAAAAAGTAATTTTTTTCTTTCTCTGAGTTATGTTAAAGGACGCTTTTCTCTCCCTTATTATGACATTATGCGATTTTTCTTTTCCAAACGAATGTTTTCTACTTGCCATTAATGGCAAAAGTACTGAAAATATTGCTTCGGTTGCCACTTTTTCTCTTTAGGTGTGTGATTTTAACCTTTCCTCTATAATTTACCTCCTTGACTCTATGTTGCTCGCCACATACCCCTTTACTGTCGTGTAAAAATCAGGAATATCTAATGCAGTCGCATAGAAAGAAAAAGTAAGTACCTTTGTTTGCAAGTAATATGATGATTATGGAAAATATATAGTTATTGATGACTTGGTTAAAAAAAAGAAATGGATATTCGCATGCCAGCTGCTACGACCTATTGCATCGCGGGTGTCATGTACACTTTCTGCTCCTTTGGAGTAAATTTATTCTTGGTTGAAAATCCCAGTTTTAGGCGAATTTATCTATGTCTAATAGACGTAAAATTATAAAAGCTCTGTGACAAAAAAGTTATTTTATCCTAAAACTTTTTCTTATCATATAAAAGTCCTTTGTTTTGATAAAGAATCTGCTGTTAAAACGGCCAATAGCATGGTAACAATTACTTAGCCTTCTTCTTTTATACATTTTTTTCCTCTCTCTTTTATTTTGATGGTGAAAATGGTTTTTAGGGGCCTTTAACGGTTTTCGTCGTTACGATAATTAGTGAGTAACTTGATGAAAATGTATGCATTACTAAGAAAAATGGTGCCTAAATGTGCGTAATACAGGTAAAATGATAAACAACTCTATGACAAGAAGGGCAAACGAGTTGTATCATTTTATCCTAAAACGTCTTCATATCTTATCAAAGCCTTTGTTTAGATAAAGGGCCTGTGGCTAACACGTAATATATGTGTTACAATTGCTTAAAGCCTTCTCTTTTGAACATTTTTTTTTTTTTTTTAAGATAAATTGTTTTAAGGAACCTTTAATAGTTTTCATTGCTATGGCAATTAGTGAATTAACTAGTGCAACATTATATCTTAGACGGGGATGTTTAGATGTTTAGATGTATCTTCATCTGGCATGAAAAAGTATTACGTTTATCAGAAAATATTGAAGAGGTCGAGTAGCAAGTTTTATTCAATGTCGTTGTACAGGGAGATTTGATACAATGTAAGGATACATTACTTTTTTAAAAATGGTGCCTAGATGAGCGTTCCCCGTTAAAGTAAATTACAGTAGACCGACGGAGAGGTGGCCATCTCCGAAAGATAGCAAGTTATTTAGTTCGATCTTTAACCACATATTTGTGGGCAGGTGAGAAAGACGATTGCGGGAGATCGAGAAGTAAAGTTTGGTTGAATTTTTGCCCTCAAACAAGTTTATTTTTGACATCTTACAATGTTTTTCAGTTCTTATAACAGACAAAAATAATTTTGACAGTGAGCACGCTCCTGATAAGGGAGATTACTGTAACCAACGAGTGAGTTGCATAGTTCCTTCTCTTTGCCATCTACTTGTAATATAGGCGATTTTGTGGGGTAAAAAGGTTGTGGTAAATCACTAAAAAGCTAGCCAGCATTTTGTGCTGATTCGTCTTTTTCTTATATTGTCATAAAACGGGGGGGACCCTTCAACCAATATTTAACATCGGTGTTTTTATATCAGAAGGGAAGCGACTTTTTAATCTATTAGGTAATTCGCCTGTTAGTTGCATAAGCAGGAGTGAAAAGGGTGAATTCATTAACATTTTTCTGTCAAAGTGGGAAACGCGTCACGTCTCTCGTCCTAACCAATCAGAACAAACTTACCAACAAGAAGCTGAAGATGCAATTCAAGACCTATGGCATGAGCTCTGAGAAGAAATAATTCGCACTTTTACAAATTTTCGCAAGCTTGGTTGTATATACAGTAGAACGAGCAGGTTTTGAAATGTCATATCGGTTGTGTGGCGGGATAATTATCTCGCAAATGTGACAAATCGACATATACAAATATGCGAGATGGTGGTTGCCACATTTATATTTACGCATTAAATTCAAGTCGATTAAAACTCGATTCAAATTTTCTTATATTGCATTATCGCCTGTTAAGATGTGCGTTTGTGTAAGGCCGAAAGCCATTATAAAGACATTGCCTGCAACAAGAGTTTTATGATTCTTTTCGCTGAATTGTATAGTTATTGTGAAGAATCATTAGCAATATAAGAACGACTGCTATAACATGTTAAAAGATGAGTGGAGGTCTCAAAGGTAGTAATCGCCCTCGAAGGTAAGTCATTTCTGTTTTTCTTGTGAGGACTGTTCCTTTGTTATATTGCGCATTTGTGATAAAAGTTATCATGTATGGCTTTTGGGAGTGAATTTTTAGCAAGTGTAAATAGAGTGAGAATTGGATTTTGCCAAATGCCTTATAATATCAACATCTTAAAAACTCAGTGTTGGTTAATAAAGCATTCTTTTTCTTGTTTGGTTACACCTCGAGACGAGATTGCATTATCATCCTCGTTACCGGAATACACCCTCTCGCACTCATCGATGTCGTCCGACCCCACCTGGGAGAGGCGACGTTCGTGGCAACTCGGTAATCATCGCCATGAGCGACAAGGAAGATCTTAGTTTTTAGTTGACGCGGGAGATGGATATAGGGTCCAAGTATGATTTGTTTGTTTGTTTGCTTGTCTCTTCGTCGTCTTCCTCTTACATGTTCAGGCATGTAGTATAGCCATTATCATTGCTTTTGAGAAGAGGGGAGGCACCCTCCATATGTCTACTTTCTGTTATGACACGTCTGGTACTACGTAGGTAAGGGGGTACCTAAGGTAGGTTCACAAGGTCCATACTGTGTTTGGATGAGGGGGCATGGGGGAATGTTGGAATGGAAGGGGGAGGGGTGAATCACCTGTAACACATGCAGCTAGGTGCATGTTCGTTTGTTTGTCTGCTTCTTCTCTTCTTCCTGCT
>NC_091565.1:28312174-28317174 GCF_042767895.1 Penaeus vannamei
AAATATCACCCTAGAGCAGGTGCTCACAGGTTCCACCACCCCAACCCTCACCCAAAACACTCTTGGACAGACTAGCCTCACTCCCCATGGGACCTACCCCCCCCTATGTACTCGTAACGTGTCATTAACGGGAAGTGGGCCTCTAATGACTTCCGGAAGAGCATGGTAATTGACGTAATCGATACGGGAAATCCAACAATATGGGACAGAAGGACTCCCTCCCTAGTGACTCATTCCTTTTACCCATAATGACTCTGTAGTGAAATTATCTACACATTCCATTACGGGAAATCAATAACCGTGACTAATGATGGAGAACACACACACCTGACGGGTGCCCCTTCCCCCTCCTCTCCAAAACAATAATAATAAGGAGAATAAGAGAAAGAAGAAGAACAAACAAACATGAACCCAGCTGCCAACATTTCCGTACCCCACTCCTCCTCTCTAGAACAATAACAATAATAAGATGAGAGGAAGAAAAGGAAGAAGATGAACCTAGGAAGAAGTAGACAAATAAACAAACCTGCATTATCCCTTTACCCCAAACGCACTATGGACAGAACTGCACTCCGCCATGGGTACCTCTGTGTATATGACATGCCATAACAAGAATTAGACCTAATGTCTTCCGGAAGTGATTATCATAATCGATTAGTGAAAATCAATGACCGCGACTAACGAGGGAGAGTACTCACACCCGAAAAGTGCCCCCTCCTCTCCAAAACAACAATAATAATAATAATAACAATAATGAGATAATGAGCAGGAAGAAGAGAAGAAGCAGACAAACAAACGAACATGCACCTAGCTGCATGTGTTACAGGTGATTCACCCCTCCCCCTTCCATTCCAACATTCCCCCATGCCCCCTCATCCAAACACAGTATGGACCTTGTGAACCTACCTTAGGTACCCCCTTACCTACGTAGTACCAGACGTGTCATAACAGAAAGTAGACATATGGAGGGTGCCTCCCCTCTTCTCAAAAGCAATGATAATGGCTATACTACATGCCTGAACATGTAAGAGGAAGACGACGAAGAGACAAGCAAACAAACAAACAAATCATACTTGGACCCTATATCCATCTCCCGCGTCAACTAAAAACTAAGATCTTCCTTGTCGCTCATGGCGATGATTACCGAGTTGCCACGAACGTCGCCTCTCCCAGGTGGGGTCGGACGACATCGATGAGTGCGAGAGGGTGTATTCCGGTAACTAGGATGATAATGTAATCTCGTCTCGAGGTGTAACCAAACAAGAAAAAGAATGATTTATTAACCAACACTGAGTTTTTAAGATGTTGATATTATAAGGCATTTGGCAAAATCCAATTCTCACTCTATTTACACTTGCTAAAAATTCACTCCCAAAAGCCATACATGATAACTTTTATCACAAATGCGCAATATAACAAAGGAACAGTCCTCACAAGAAAAACAGAAATGACTTACCTTCGAGGGCGATTACTACCTTTGAGACCTCCACTCATCTTTTAACATGTTATAGCAGTCGTTCTTATATTGCTAATGATTCTTCACAATAACTATACAATTCAGCGAAAAGAATCATAAAACTCTTGTTGCAGGCAATGTCTTTATAATGGCTTTCGGCCTTACACAAACGCACATCTTAACAGGCGATAATGCAATATAAGAAAATTTGAATCGAGTTTTAATCGACTTGAATTTAATGCGTAAATATAAATGTGGCAACCACCATCTCGCATATTTGTATATGTCGATTTGTCACATTTGCGAGATAATTATCCCGCCACACAACCGATATGACATTTCAAAACCTGCTCGTTCTACTGTATATACAACCAAGCTTGCGAAAATTTGTAAAAGTGCGAATTATTTCTTCTCAGAGCTCATGCCATAGGTCTTGAATTGCATCTTCAGCCTCTTGTTGGTAAGTTTGTTCTGATTGGTTAGGACGAGAGGCTTGACACGTTTCCCACTTTGACAGAAAAATGATAATGAATTCACCCTTTTCACTCCTGCTTATGCAACTAACAGGCGAATTACCTAATAGATTAAAAAGTCGCTTCCCTTCTGATATAAAAACACCGATGTTAAATATTGGTTGAAGGGTCCCCCCCGTTTTATGACAATATAAGAAAAAGACGAATCAGCACAAAATGCTGGCTAGCTTTTTAGTGATTTACCACAACCTTTTTACCCCACAAAATCGCCTATATTACAAGTAGATGGCAAAGAGAAGGAACTATGCAACTCACTCGTTGGTTACAGTAATCTCCCTTATCAGGAGCGTGCTCACTGTCAAAATTATTTTTGTCTGTTATAAGAACTGAAAAACATTGTAAGATGTCAAAAATGCGCCGCCGCCGCATGCGTCTTTACTTTCCGCAGTCGCCGCCGCCGCCGTCGTTGACGCGGGCGTTTGTACTTCTCGCGCGCAACAATGCCGGCGATGAGTGCGGCGAGTGCGGAAATAAACGTATAGTAATATGCCTTGTTTAAACCACAGCTAGTATTACAGGGAAAGAGAACAGACAAGTCGAAGGTGGGTGATAACAAACAGTTTATCTGTTGAATGAAAATCCTTTTTCTTAGGCACCCTTGTTTGTTATAAATAATTCGCACTATTACCCACCTCTTTCGCAGAGGTGGGTGATAACAAACCGTTTATCTGCTGAATGAAAGTCCTTTCTGAGGCAAAGTACGTTAAAGTTTATAGTAATGTTAATTTCTTCATTATACAACAAGGTTTTATGAAACTATTGACATTGTAGGTAAGCAAGGTTTGTCATACAGGAATGATTACATATTTTTACATAATAAAATTTGAGAAAATACGATTATGGAATGACTCGGATGAGGTTAATAATCATAAGCCTCTATCTAAATGCTCTTTTCAACAAAGGAGACTTTCGTAACCGATGTCGGAGGTACCATCTCAGAAAAACTGCAAGTCGTCTCCTCGTATCATCGTGTATCTGTGTGCGGAAAGGAAGATGAATTGCGAGGAAAGAGAAGTAAAACTTAATGGAATTAGTTGGCAACCTATGCACATTCGTTTCTGAGAAATGTTTTCGACAATTTTTCGCCTTTCTTTCCGACCAATTATATGGGTTATTAGTATTTTCAAATACTTATCAAGAAATATTACTGTCTTATGGTTTTATAAAATCCTTGCGTTTTCTTCACATGGGACCTCCAAGCTCGATACTCGTATGATTACACGCATCTCCAAATACATATCAAGTCTTGGAGATACATATTCAGTGACGTGTGAAGTCATGTTATAGCTACATTTATGATCAAAATCACTACTTTTTTCTTGACTATCGCGTATAGCCGAGGGGGTGGGGCCAGGATAGGATCCACTAACAAGGTATGGCATGTTTGATAGGGGAAACAGACTGCGTGAACTAGCGAAACGAACAGGTGTGTAGAAGGATGTGCTACGAGGACCAGCAAAGAGACGTGTCATTCTACCTATCTAGAATATGGGGATTTACCTTGGTCAAATGTCTGAAAAGGTGTAATTTCAAGGTGAGATATTCATTAACCAAGCAATTCTTCACGAATGGAGTCGAGACGAGTACTTCTGTTTTTTTTCGCCTAGTATGCTGGTGAGACCAATAACTCCTGACGAGTCGCGGTATTCTCAGCCGTCTGTGTAAGGTCTTCCATCATCTGTATATTGGACAAAGCATCATCACTGTTTAGGAGGACATCTCTAAAGGAATAAGACATTAGTAGTATTAATGAGCAAATTGACTTTTTGTATTATTATTACAGGAAAGACAAATGTATTCAGTTGCACAAAACTTAATTTACTGATAATATACATGTCCTGTTGAAGATGACAGCAATGCGAGAACGTTTTAATGGATTTGCCCTGTATTTTCATGACCTGAAAAACATATGCTCCACCCATATGTATATATACTTCAGTGGTCCTTTTATTTGAGTAAAAAGTCATTTTTTCTTTCTGTGAGTTATGTAAAAGGACGCTTTTCTCTCCCTTATTATGACATTATGCGATTTTTCTTTTCCAAACGAATGTTGTCTACTTGCCATTAATGGCAAAAGTACTGAAAATATTGCTTCGGTTCTCACTTTTTCTCTTTAGGTGTGTGATTTTAACCTTTCCTCTATGATTTACCTCCTTGATTGTATGATGCTCGCCACATACCCCTTTACTGCCATGTAAAAATCAGGAATATCTAATGCAGTCGCATAGAAAGAAAAAGTAAGTACCTTTGTTTGCAAGTAATATGATGATTATGGAAAATATATAGTTATTGATGACTTGGTTAAAAAAAAGAAATGGATATTCGCATGCCAGCTGCTACGACCTATTGCATCGCGGGTGTCATGTACACTTTCTGCTCCTTTGGAGTAAATTTATTCTTGGTTGAAAATCCCAGTTTTAGGCGAATTTATCTATGTCTAATAGACGTAAAATTATAAAAGCTCTGTGACAAAAAAGTTATTTTATCCTAAAACTTTTTCTTATCATATAAAAGTCCTTTGTTTTGATAAAGAATCTGCTGTTAAAACGGCCAATAGCATGGTAACAATTACTTAGCCTTCTTCTTTTATACATTTTTTTCCTCTCTCTTTTATTTTGATGGTGAAAATGGTTTTTAGGGGCCTTTAACGGTTTTCGTCGTTACGATAATTAGTGAGTAACTTGATGAAAATGTATGCATTACTAAGAAAAATGGTGCCTAAATGTGCGTAATACAGGTAAAATGATAAACAACTCTATGACAAGAAGGGCAAACGAGTTGTATCATTTTATCCTAAAACGTCTTCATATCTTATCAAAGCCTTTGTTTAGATAAAGGGCCTGTGGCTAACACGTAATATATGTGTTACAATTGCTTAAAGCCTTCTCTTTTGAACATTTTTTTTTTTTTTTTAAGATAAATTGTTTTAAGGAACCTTTAATAGTTTTCATTGCTATGGCAATTAGTGAATTAACTAGTGCAACATTATATCTTAGACGGGGATGTTTAGA
>NC_091565.1:28347174-28349674 GCF_042767895.1 Penaeus vannamei
TACATACATGATAATGAGAAAATAATAATAACCTCTGCAGATACGGGAAGAAGCACAACCTGAGCTTCGCGCTGCCGGCGTCCGGCAACTACCTGGGAAGTCCTCGGCCGTTCTCGCCGAGCATGATTCCGGGACGCCTCAGGCCGCGGGACGGGCGCTTCGACATGTTCCTTGTGCACACGCGCTTCCATCAAGAAAATATAGAGAAGGTGAGCGGAGATGATAGACTGAACCAAAGCTATGGCCACGAGGCTTCCAGATTCTAAGAATGTATCTAATAACAGAAATTCAGTACCTAATAGTAAGCAATCAACACGAACAGTTGTATTTTAGTAATTCTTCTAAATCACATTGCCTGTGTTCTAACCACTCTATCCCCTGGAAAAAAATCATGCCTGTGGCCGGCACATAGCCTACGCAGCGCAATTCCCAGCATGTGTAGAACCCTTCTCTCGGAACCCTACGCCAAGGGCCTAGCACAGAAGTGAAGTTTAACACACAACTCAAATTTCTATTCTGTTTAAAGTTTGAGTTATTAAATGCTAATTCTTCATTAACTTATATGAGGATTTTGAAAAAGGAGGAATATAACTTATCAGAAATCAAATAGATTCGATAGGGTTTAGCTATATATAAGATAAAGATATGCAGCGTTGTGTGTGAGGTGACTCCTACTAAATGCAACTAAGGTGCAAGTGAGCTATATAATTCGTAATGATAGCTATTGGAGGCTAATGTAATCAGTTATTTAGATACCCTCTTATTTTATTTTATTTTTTATTTTATTTTTTTATTATTATTATTTTTTTAATTGTGTGCGCATGTGTGTGTGTAAGGAGCGGAAGCAAAGCCATTCCCTGTACTTGCACTTCGTACTGCAATCCCCATTTCTGTATTTTCGTTTGTATGAAAAGCAGGTCATATTTCTCTTATAACATTGCTCTCCAGGATGTCGTGGGAAGTAACTAAGGGTGCCGCAAGATTCTGTGCCGCAAGATTCTGCAATTAAATTAATCTCTTATCTAACGTCCATGTCGCCCCCATTCATATGATTGAAAAAGAGAGAGATAGGATTGAACTTGGGCTTCGCCTGTTCCCAGAATTCCTACAAATCAAAATGAAATAAGTACATTTCATTTCGATTTCTAGTCATTCGGGGAACAGGCGAAGGTTCGTAATCTCGTTGAACATGAAACACCTTTCGATAAAAGCAAAGCGGATAATCTGACTAGCATTCACGATTTTTTTTCTTATTATTATCGTCAGGAAAGCAGAGAATCATCATCTTTCATTTCGTGGTCAGTTATTGGCATCTATCATCTAATCAACACAACGTGCAGTCTTTGTTGAAATTATTATTATAATCAATATCATTATTATTATCGTTATCATTTTAGCTATTGTTAACATTATTATTATTATTATTATTATTATTATTATTATTATTATTATTATTATCATTATTATTATTATTATTATTATTATTATTATTATTACCATTATCATTATCATTATTATTATTACTGCTATAACTATTATCATTATTACAATTATTACTACTGCTATCATTATAATTATTGCTAAAATCTCCATTAATGTTACTCTCATTATTATCATTATTATCAAAATTTTTGATGTAATTTATCATTATTACCCTAATTATTGAAATTCTTTATTGTCGTTACCATCATTATTCTTTTTTATATTATCAATTTTTATTGATTTTATTATTATTGTTATTATTATTATTATAGATACTATTATTGCATTATCATTATTATTATCATTATTATTATTATTATTATTATTATTATTATTATTATTATTATTATTATTATTATTACTATTATTATTATTATCATTATTGTCACTGTCATTATTGTTATTATTAGAATTGTCAATATTGTTTATGGCTGCCATCACCATTATCATTGTCATTATCATCATCATTATCGCTATTATTATTATTATTATTATTATTATTATCACCATCATCATCATAATAATTATCATTATTATTATTATTGTTATTATTATTATTATTACCATTATTATTATTAGCATTATTACAATCATTACCATCATTATTGTTATTATTATTGTTATTGTTGTCATTATTATCTTTATCATTAATATGATTACCATCAGTATTATGATTATAACTACCCCTACCATCATGATGATGATCATCATCGTCATTTATCATCACTATCATCCTCATCACCATTATTATTGTAATTACGAATATCATTATTATTGTTGTTGTTGCTATTATTATCATACCGTTAACATTATTGATGTCATGTTTATTAACATTATCGATATTAATACTATATCACTTTCATCATCATCATTATTTTCTATATATCTATTATCTACACACACACACACACACACACACACACACACACACACACACACACACACACACACACACACACACACACACACACACACACACACACACACACACACACATACACACACACACACACACACA
>NC_091565.1:28424674-28427174 GCF_042767895.1 Penaeus vannamei
GGAATGATAATAATGATAATGATAATAACAATGCTAGTAATAGAAATAATAATGACTATAATAATGATTGTGAGGATAATATTAATGATATCAATAATGATCTGGGTAATTATAATTATAATAATGATAATAATAATAAGAAGAAGAAGGATAATGATGACAATAATTATGATGGTAATAATTGTAATGATAATGATAATGATATGGATAACAGCAACGAAAATGGTCATGATAACAGTTGTAATAGTAAAAAATACAATAATGATGATGATGATAATGAAAATTATATATACAATGGTAACAGTAATAATAATTCATGATATGTAATGATGAAAGTAATTATAGTTTATGAGAACAATAACATCGACAATCATAACATTGATAACAATTATAATGATAATGATAATAACACGAATGATGATATTAATAATAACAATAACAGTGATATATTATAAGGTTAAAAATGATAATGATGATAATAATGATGCTTATAATAAAAAAAACAGTGATAATAGTTTTAACAATAATGATATGAACATGATAGCAATAATGAAAATAATACTTCTACTACTTCAAATAATGATTCATGATAATAATAACGAGAATTATAATAACAATAATAGCAATGATAATGGCAATAGCAACAATAAGAATAATAATGAAGATGATGATGAGAATATCAATGGCAGTGATAGCAATAATAACAATATTAGTAGTAGTAATAAAGATAATAGTAATAATAATAACAATAACGATGGTAATGAAAATGATAACAGCAATAATAGTAACGATAATAGCAATAATGATTTGATGATAACAATAATTGTAATAGTAAAAATGATAATAATAGTCTTAACAATAGTAACAATAATAGCAATAGTAATAATAATAATGATGATAATAGCAATAATGATAACAAAATCAATAATAAGATTAAAAACAATGATGATAATAATAACAACGATAATAATAAAAACAACAACAATAATAATATAGATAATAGCAATAACAACAGAAAAAATAATATCATGATAAAAAAAATATTATTGATCATGATAACAAAAATAAAAAATAACAATTCTTATAATGATAATAAAATAACAATGAAAATTATAATAAAATAACAATGAATATAATAAAATAACAATGAAAATGATAATAAAATAACAATGAAAATAATAAAATAACAATGAAAATGATAATAACAACAATAATGATGATAATATGTATATAATAATGATGATGGTAATAGATATAATAGTGATACTAATAAAAATAATAATGATGATAGTGGTAATAATGATAATGACTATAATAGAAATAATGATAATAATAATGATAATAATGATGATGATAGTAATAATAATGATGATAATAATAATTATAATAATGATAATAATAATAATGATAATAATAATAATAATAATAATAATAATAATAATAATAATAATAATAATAATAATAATAATAATAATAATAATAATAATAATAATAATAATAACAATAATGCTAATGGTGGTAATTAATGATAATGATGATGATAATAATAATAATGATAACAACAATAATAATGAGAATTGCTAGAACAATAATAATGATAAAAGCAACAACAATATCATGATAATAATAAGCAGCAACAATAACATGATAATAATGATAAGAAGAAATAGTAATGATAATAATCATATTATTATTATCATATTCGAAATTATAATAACAATACCAACAATAATGATACCATGATAAAAAGAAAATAATGATAAAAATGAGAATAGTACTAGTGATAGTGATAACAATAAGAACAATGGAGATAAGAATGATAAAAGTCATCGTCATCATCATCATCGTAATGATGGTAATAGTGAAACAATGATAACGAAAATATCACAATAATGATAATATTGATAATGATTATGATAATATATCTAAAAAGATAACGATAATGATTATGAAAATTATTAGACTAATGTTAATAATACGATATTAACAATAATAATGATAATGATAATAATAATGCTAACAATGATAATGCTTGTACTGATGATAATTATAATAACAATGATGATGATAGCAATCATAATGATAATAATAATGATAATAATAATGATGATAATTGAAAAAATGATAATAATCATAATGATAATAACGATAATGATAATAATAACGATAATGATGATACTGTTGATATTATTATCATTATTACTATTATCATTATAATAATTATTGCGATAGTATTATCTTTACTGTTATTATCAAAATCACCCCTAATGTTATTAGAATCATCACTATTGCCATCGTGGTAGGATTCATGTAGAACAAATTACAAGTAGAGCAACGAAGGGAAGAACAAGAAGAGGCTTGGATCTGCCGAAGGTCTTTTCGATTTATTGCTTCTTCAGGGCATGCATTGCAAGAGATATACAAGTACATGTACTGGGCGGTCAGGTCACGACTGTGATTAGTTCGAAGTTGTTGTTTGTTGCTTCTATTAACGATGCTT
>NC_091565.1:28447174-28449674 GCF_042767895.1 Penaeus vannamei
TCGCCGCAAGCACGTACCGACTGAACAGGTTCTCCTATCAAGTCCCCAAATTCCTGGACCTTGGTCTTGGTCCAGGAGACCTCTAGACCCAGGGGCTTTGCTTCATTGCTAAATGCATCGAGAGCCGCCACTAGGGTTTCCAAAGACTCAGATAGAATGGCAACGTCATCACCAAAGTCAAGGTCTGTAACCTTGATATTGCCCAGCATTGCCCCACAATGACTTTGAACAGTAGCTCTGCCCAGTATCCAGTCCATGCAAGTGTTGAAAAGAGTTGGTGCAAGGACACAGCCTTGCCTCACTCCTGAACTAACAGGAAAGAAGCTCGACAGGCCACCACCACACTTTACAGCACTTTCAGTACCAGTATACAGGCTTGCTATTAGTCCAATAATCCTTGTTGGTATTCCTCTCAGCCTCAGGATCTCCCAAAGTGACTCCCGATGCACCGTATCGAACGCCTTCTTGAGGTCGATGTAGGCTGCAAGCAGCCCACGCCCGAATTCACGACGGCGCTCTACAATGACTCGAAGCGCGAGGATACGGTCTATTGTGGACTTACCAGGAGTGAATCCAGATTGCTCCAGTCTCTGGTGCCTCAGTAGATGGTCTCTGATACGTCTCAGAAGGATGTGGGCGAGAACCTTGCCTGGTACACTGAGCAGTGTGATGCCTCGGTGATTGCTGCAGTCCCACCGGTCCCCCTTCCCCTTCCAGAGAGGGATGACCACACCCCTCAACAGGTCAGGAGGAACGGAACCGGACTGCCAGATGGCAGCCAGGACAGCATGTAACCCCCGTGCCATAGGTTCACCACCAGCCTTTAACAGTTCAGCTGGTATGCCGCAGATACCAGCTGCTTTACCACTCTTCAGCTTGGAAATCGCCCCCCTAACTTCAGTTAGGGAGGGAGGGTCCTCACTGATAGGTGGATCTGGCAGCGGGATCTCGACACTACCCGCATCCAAGTTAACTGTTGGTGGGTCAACCTGGTACAGCTGCTCAAAATACTCAGCCCAGCGTCCCCGCACCGCAACAGGATCTGAAACGATCTGACCACTTACTGAGCGAACTGCTGTCACCTGTGAAGAGGGCTTGGAGTTCAGCTTTCTCAGGGCTTGGTATGCAGGACGAAGGTCATTTACTAAGAAATGGCCTTCTACCTCCTCTGCAAGACTCCTAATAAACTGTTCCTTGTCCCTTCTTAACAGGGACCGAGTTCTGCGCACATGAGAACGGTGCAATTCCCGATCCCCTGTCAGACGAGCCGCACGACATGCATCTGTGGCTTCCAGTGTCTCCCGCGAGATGGAATTCTGTACTGCTCTCGGGCGTACACCAATCGTATCTTGAGCTGCATCAAGCTTTTCACGCTTAAAGGTATCCCACAGAAGAACAGGGTCTGTCAGACTGCCAAGCACTGCGAAACGATCAGAGATTGCCTCAGCAAACCCGCGGGCACACTCCCCCTCCCTCAGCCTGTCCAAATGAAACACCCTAGGGTGATCATTTGACCGCTGGGGGGTTTTGAAGTGGACTCGGAGGGTAGCCACAACCAATCTATGGTCAGTACCACAGAACTCAGCACTCCTGTACACCCTGCAATTTTGAAGGATCCTCCAACGAGTGCTAACAAGTATGTGGTCGATCTCCTTGGCTGCGTTACCCGCATCACTGTACCATGTCCAGCGATGAGGGTCTGGGCGCTGGTACCAGGAGCCAGAAATCCTCAATTTCTGGGACCTAGCAAAGTCCCGGAAAAGGAGGCTATTCTCGCTACCGGCATCAGCTCCTGAACCATGGGGACCGACAGACATCTCATAGCCAGCTCGATCACAGCCAGATACCGCATTGAAGTCGCCCAGAACAATGCGAATGTCTCGTCGGGGACATCTGTCTGCCACAGATGTAAGTTTGGCGTAGAACATCTCTTTCACGTCAAGTTTACAAACATCGGTAGGAGCGTACACAGCAATAAGAGACATGAAGCCAAAAGAAAGCTTCAATCTCAATACCATTATACGCTCATCAACAGGAGTAACCTCTACTACCGAGGGCTGGAGTCTGCTGGAGACGGCAATGGCTACTCCCTGGAGATGGTGGCCATCGCTGCGGCCCGACCAGTAATAGGTGTAGCCACCTACACAGGTCGTGCCGCTGCCAGGCCTCCTCACCTCCGAGAGAGCAGCCACCTCAACTCTCAGCCTCCCCAGTTCCCTCGACAGTAGAGGCAACCGATCATCCTGACGCAAAGAACGGACGTTCCAAGCCCCCACCCTGACTTCCCGCCTGAGGTTCAGCCTCTGGCAGTCGCTCCGGGTGGATGCCACCTCTGCCACCCCCACCGACGTTGCCCCATATAAAAGGGGGTGGCGGGCTGCGTGCCCCATCATCCACCTGTGGGGTTCCCGAGGGCTTTCCCCCACAAGCTTCACTCTGGGCTGGCGGCCACCAGAGCGCAGGCGAGACGGGTAGTTCCCGTTCCCAGCCTGCGCTCCAG
>NC_091565.1:28474674-28477174 GCF_042767895.1 Penaeus vannamei
TTCTGGTTTCTAATAGATTACTTATGCATTTTAATGGTTTCTTGTTATGCCTAGGTTTGCCATTTTTATTTAAAGTGTTTCATGATTAACTGTGTCAAATGCTTTTTCTAAGTCTATGCAGCTTATTAAGGTATATTATTTGTCTACAAATGCTTTGTTAATATGAATGTCTAATAACTGTAATGCTTCTGTTGTATTTCTACTGGGCCTGAATCCATTCAGATCTTTATCTAGTTCACTGTAATGTTCTAGAAACCAAGTAAGTCTTTTTGTTATAATGTTTTCGTATAATTTCCCAATACAATATATTCTACTTATGAATCTACAAGATTTTGTATCAGTTTTTTTTCCAGGCTTAATTATGGGGTTTATTAGCACATTTTTAAGTGATACTGGATATGCTCCTCTGGACCAAAGCCTATTTAGAATTCTTAATATTGCTTTCAGCACATTATCTGGGGCATTTTTATATAATTCATATGGGATCTCGTCTGGGCCAAATGCTTTGTTATTCTTAGCATTTTTTTTTTTTTTTGTATTTTTAATTCTATCATGGTTAATTTGTTGTTTAATTCATTTGTATTTGGAAATTGAATATGTTGTATTTTTTTATTTATTTAATAGTAATTTTATGGTAATTTACTTACTGTTTTCATATATTCGATTTTTATTTTTTTCTAATTTGTGATTAATTTTTGTTTATGGCAAATCGTTATCTATTATAGTTGCCTTTCCTATCAGTTTCTTGAAGTACCAAATCTTTTTTGGTGGATTTTTAAAATCTACTGTTCACAAAATTCATTCCATGATTTCTTTTTTGTTGTGTTATAGTTAGTTTTTTTTTTTTTGTATTCTAAATGATTTGCTTGGGTTGGTTTTTTCCTCCATCTGTTGTAAGCTTTATTTCGTTCTTTGATAATTTTATCACATTCTTTGTTCCACCATGGTTTATTAGGTTTATCTTTCCGTTGTCTCGTTTCTAATTTAAAATATTTTAAAGCTGTATTTTTAATCAGTTCTGTTATTTCTTCCATGGATGTTAACTCTTCTAAGTTTCTTTCGTTTAAGTCTCTCTGGTATTCCTTCCATCTTACTTTGTATAGTAATTGTAATTGGTTATCTCTGTGTGTGTTATCAGTTATTATTATTGGTAAATGGTCACTTATTTGATGGGGTGCTGATTTTATTTATTTATAAGTGACAGGGTGGGTGAGCTAAATACAAGATCTAAAGTTGATTCTTTTGCAGTTTTGGGGTCAATTCAAGTAATCAAGTTTCTTAGAGTTAATAGTGTGACGTTGTTTTGACTTAGCCATTTGATTACATTTATGCCTGTAGTATTAGTTTGTCTCTGGTTTATGTTTTCGTTCCAGAGAGGATGACGCGCATTAAAATTACCTATTATTAATTTTAGATGTCTTACTTGATTAGAATAGTATTCTAATTCTTCAGTTTGTATTGCATTACATGGGTAGTACATTAATATTATGTTGAATCAATTGCCTTTGTAACTTGTTTTAATACCTAATACTTCTATTTTATCATTGTATTTGTCACGTAAATCTATTTTTTGTGCTGAATTTCGTTTTTAATACATAAAGCAAGGCCTCCTCCTAATTGGCTATTTCTATCTTTTCTTATCACTGTATAATTGTTGATATTGAGTGTATCTTTTTCTTTTAGCCAAGTTTCGTTGATTGCAATTATTCCTGGATTTTCTTTATATGCTCGATAATTTAGTTCTGTTTCTTTTATTTAATATTAATCTTGCATTCCATAGTATTATTTTGTATATTTTAATATTCTAAAAAAGTCATTTAGCACAATGCTAATTTCGTTTATAATGTCCACTATATTTTGTATGAGAGGTTTCTGGGAGTTGAAGTTGTTAAATAAGTTTATTATTATTTTTAAAATGTTATTGGTCACTTTTATCCATAAAAAAAAATCGTTTTTACCCTCTTTGTTATCCCTTTTGTTTTCTTTGTACATTATTGGCGTGGGTAGTGACCATGTGGTCGGGGAATTTGTATCATCTTTTTGTTTAGTATGTGTTATAGTTTTGTTTTCATCATTTGAAATTTGTTTATATACTTTTGGAGAATTTTTTAGGGTTCTCTTGGTTTTATAGGATTTTTTTTTGTCCTAAGGTTAGGCTTTGTGGAAGTGTTAATTTTGGGGCACAGCTTTCTTTCTACTGTTTGTGACATTTTGATATTCTGGGATAGTTGTGTATTCATGTTGTTTGTTTTGTTTTGTTTGTGGAGCAATAGGTTCCTAAGTTTGGTTGTTTTTCTTTTCGGGTTTGAGGTGTAATTGTTTTTTGATTTCTAAGTTATTTAGTGTTTTATTTTCTTTATTTATTTCTTGTGCTGATCTATGTATTTTACAGAAAAAAACAATGGGGGAATTCTCACATTCACTTGGTTTGTGGCCATGTTGACTACATTTACTACATCTCTTTTTGTTCTTGCATGTTACTATACCATGCCCGTATCTC
>NC_091565.1:28482174-28492174 GCF_042767895.1 Penaeus vannamei
AATATTGTGATTATCATCATTTTCATTACCAGTATCATTCTGATGATAATGAGCACCTTCATGATTATCATAAACATTAATGATATCCATATGAATATTTATTACCAAAGTCATCTTCATCATCACTATCTTCAACATTATTATTATTATTATCATTATAACTTTTATTGATTATCATCATCAATATTCTTATGATCATAATTATCATTATTATCATTGATGTCATATCTATTATTATTATTACTTGCATTTTCATTATTGTAATCATTATCATCCTTATCATTGCAATTATTTTATTATTATCACTATCACAATCATTATCATTATTATTACCATTATCATAATTATTAACATTATTTTTATCATGATGATGGTGATAACTATTACCATCATTATTATCATCATCATTATTATCATGAATATTATCATTATCATTGTTATTATTATCATTATTATCATTATCATCATCATTCCATTCTATTGTTGCTATTATCATTATCATTAATCATATATCATTATTATCATCTTTATCAAAATCACTATCAAAATAATCATTCTTATCATTGTTATCATATATCATTATCATTATTATAATCATAGTCACTACCATTATCATCCTTATTATCATAACCATAATCACTATCATTATCATTATCATCTTTTGTCATTACCATTATCATCAATATTGTTATCATTATAATCATTATCATTATCATTGTCATTATCCTTATTATTATTATTACCATTATAGTTTCTTTTACCATAATAATGACTACTGTCATCATTATCGGTGATATTATCACAATCATTATCAATAGTAATAGTTACATTACTATCGTTACCACGAGCATAATTTATATCATTGTATTATTCTCGTTATTTCAATTATCATCAGCATCATTACCACTACGATTATCATTGCCATTGCTGTTATCCTTACCATTGTTAGTGACATCTTTATATTCTTGCTTTAGCCTGATTTACTTTTACCATATCATCATAACATATATAGCCAGATATAAGGTCTGAATTTGAACATTTGAAACTATTTTTCTTGAATGAAATGTAGGATTAATGTGTGTCGTCACCATCACCATTATTATCATCATCATTATCATTATCACTGTTATTATTATAATCATTATTATTATCATCATTATTGTTATCACTGTTATCATTATCACCATTATCATTATCATTACTATTATCATTACCATTACTAATAACAATGATATTATTATCATTATTATGACTATTACTACTACTGCTGCTACTACTACTAAGAATAATAATGATAACAATAATGATAAAGATATTGTTATCAGTAATACTATTAATATCATTACTATCCGTAGTATTATCATTACTACTTGCATTACCATGTTCATAATTGCTGTGGATATCATAATTTTGTTATGATTATCACTATAATTATTTTCATCAACATTATTATGTCATTTCTATTATTTTTTCGTAATTCTTTCACTATTATAATTATTGTCATGATCGTCACTTTTTTCTTATCATCATCATTATCTTATCAGCATTCTTACTATCATTATTATTGCTATCTTTATTATGATCGCTATTATCATTATCACTTTTATTAGTACTATCAATATTACCATGATCAACATAATTATTATTACTATTATCAACATCCTCATTCTCATTTCTATTATTATCATCATCCATATCAATATAATTATTATCATACGATTATCACCGCTATCATCATCGGTATCATAAGCACCATCACCTGCTCCACCACAACCGTTATCGTTGTCATCTTATCCGAGGGGGAGAGAAAGGCTTATGGAAGAGCACACTGAGTAATGGCTCTGTACGATAACAGCTTTTTTTCTGCGTGGCTTCACAACAGTCGGTTGAGGAGCCGAGTCCGGTGACAGGTTGTCAGGGCAAAGAGAAGGCCAGGACAAGGTCGAGCCGCAGCCACGAGGTATATAAGCCTGGCCGTCTCTGCTGCTCCTCACTCTTGACATCCTCAAGGAAACATGAAGACCATTGCTCTCGGTAAGATGGGGATGGCCTCTCTTTCTTTTTTTCAGCTTTGTTTATAATCCTGAATTGCCTTGGTCTGCTTATTCTTTTTCGGTAAAGATGTACGTTGTGATTGTTGCAGATGATTATTTTTGTTTGATCTGTTCTCGCTTTTACCTTTTTTTCTCAGTCGCTTTGCTGTTGGGCGCAGCCGCTGCCGTGCCCGGCCTCCGCCAGCGTCGAGACTCCAACTCGCTCTTCTTCGAACTTCCCGCCGACGCAGATTTGATTCTTGGCGGAATCAACACGGGATTCGAATGCGGCGACCTGCCCTACGGATACTACGCCGACCAGGCTAACAGCTGCGCCGTCTTCCACGTGTGTCTGCCCTACATCGACAACGACCTCTACATCACCCGCCACTTCTCCTTCCTGTGCGGCGAAGGCACCATGTTCGACCAGGAGCGCCTCGTGTGCGACTTCCCCGAGAACTCCCTTCCCTGCTCCGAGGCCGCCAACTTCAGGAGGTCCAACGAGTACTTCGGCCGCGAGAATGTTAACTTCCTCGAAAAGTAGATTTTCTCATGTTCTTGAGATTCTTCCCCTATTGAGTACAAAATGTTAGGTATAAACCTTTGACATATCATCTTTATACTATGAAAACATATGCGTTAATAAAACAGATACAAGTAAGGCTTCTCTTTTCAATATCTATAACCTGACGAAGAAAAATAAGAAATGAAGACGAGGCCCCTCTTAATCTTATTTTTAAAAAGTACATAAATGTTGTGCAGTGCATGTCAACCCCAACAACTGAATAGCTGTTGCTTTCTCGTTATCATTTCTAATTCTTTAAAATTCCTTGTACAAATGTCAAAGTCCTTGTATCAGTTACAACGTAAACAAATGCTCAGTGATTTAGGATTTTCACCCATGATATTACGCAGTCACTAAAGTCAGTGGTTCCCAGCTGGTGTTACCCAGATCTCTGGGAGATCTGGGTCTCTGAACTAAATTCAGCATTTTAAAGGGGAACAGCTTAAGAAAATGATAACCCACAATTCTGCGGCTGAAGATAACCTTTCGCGATTTTTTTTCTTCTAAGATTTATAATTCATTCAGTTACGCATATGAATCCTTCATTAGGTAAATTAGTAAATTAAGAACAGGTTCCTACTATAGTCAAGAATTTTAAATACTTTGGGTGAATTGAAAATGCGAGCTTTGTACAGCGTCTGGGAACCACTCCTGTATAAATATATAGTATAAAAAAGCGGAACTTTACACCATAATATACATTCTGTGGTGATTCCCAAGTTGTATGGAGAAACTTATTGTTTTGCTCACGCTATATGTCGTAATTCACTAATACAATTTTTTTTACTAATGTTGATAATTTTCATTATATTCAGAAAAAAAAAGAATTTGACAGGACAAATATGGCTTGGGAAAGTTCGCGAAAACAAACACATTTGTTACGTAAAACAAAGAACACAATACAAGCGAGAACAAATACAAATTAAACATAATATAAATGAACAAATCAAAGTTGAAATCAAACAAAACTGAACATAAAAGAGCGATACTAAAACTGAATAATCTAAGTAACGTAAAACAAAACCTCCATCTTTGAATTACAACCACCTCATGGCCCAAAACATCACTCTACTTCATATCAACGGAGGAAAAAGGTGGGCCTTGCAGTTCACTCCAGAGGCGAAGGCACTAACAAAGCACCTGATAGTATTTCACTGGCGACACCGCGGATGTAAACAAAGACAAACGGCGAAGGCGATTCCTAAACCATTGCTTCTCATTGATGTTAATAATGAATCATTAAGTCTTAAACACTGGACCATTTACAGTGAAAACATGAATGAAATAAATAAAATCACACAGTAATACACACGAACACAGAAGGACAAAAAACATAACTGTATTTATGACAATGAATTGATAGAAAACTTTGCATTAAATAAAACATAAATATATGTAAGTTAGTATATTCATAATAAGAAAACTAGGAAATACGAAAAATAAAAAGGCAATAATGAAGCCAAACAAGGATGAAACCACGTGGTCGCCCTGGCTTCGCGCTCTTTGCGAGGGAAGGCACGCGAAGCTAGGGGGCACTACTACCTTCTACGGGTAACTCTAGTAAAATGCGTCACTGCAACCGTTTTTCCCACATGATACACCAACCATATTTCATATAAATGGTCGAAGGATGACGTATTCCCGATCACAGACAATGGATAATATATCCTAGTAAAATATTCTTCCATCGATAAAATTATTGTAATACTAGGTGATGACTGTCACACATCCTTAAGGCCGCTTTGACTTCTCATTCCTGAACAGGCGCGATGCCACGGGGGTGTGGGGGGTGCGACACCCCCAAAGGTCACAAATCGTCATTTCACTCAGCAGAATGGAAAAAAATACAGTTTACTCAGCAAACTTGGTGGTCGGCATGATTTAAGAAATCAATGATCATGGTTTGTAACTCTCGAAGTTTTCATTTTCATTTCAAGTTGGTCCTTTTCGAAACGAAGACAGTAAAAAGTATGAAGTGTGGATTTATTTTCAAAAATGTTTCTCGGTAACCTTGCTCCCGACACCCCTCAAAAAAGTTTTCTAGCGCCGCCCCTGTTCCTGAAACGTTTTAATTTTTGACCGATTTATTTGAAATTTGATACAGATTGCTAATTCCTTACTTTACATAATGGCATATGCACAAAAGCAAATAAATACATAGACTCATTTCTCTACCACATATGTGGTGTCTGTGATACTTGTTCGTATGTTTTGTTATTTGTAATTCATGATTGGAATCATTGTTATTCACATAATTGTTGAATCTTTGTCAGTGTAATATCATTATGACATTTATTATGATTTGTATGCCGTTTTTTCAACAGATTGTTATTCCCAACATCATTAGTATCATCATTATCATGATCATATTTACTGTTATGGTCCCTCACATTATTTGACCTGTAATAGGGTCTAAGTAGATTCAGTTATAAGTGTAAGTAACAGAGGTCAATGAAGTTTTCTTTGTTGATATATCGCAATTAAATTGCTATATAGCTGATTGTTTCGTACAATCCTCAACCCAGGTGCTACATCATGTAAATCTTAGTTACCACTTTCCAAAGAGGGCTAATGCAGCTTTTAATAGATTTGGGCGTCGCCGTATCGGGACATGGTAGCTTCTTCAAGTGATTATAGTGACGGCGTTTAGAGACATTCTTTGACGAAAGAAATAGTTACCCCAGAACATTACAATAAGGTTAGTCAGTAAAAGCAGTGCAAAACGATTTCGTCAGCTTTTATGTTTTACTCAAGGAAATTGACAGGACGACCGAAGTACTCGTTGGCTCGCCTGTAGTTTGTGGCCTCGTTGCAGGAGATTGAGTTCTCGGGGAAGTCGCACACGAGGCGCTCCTGGTCGAAAACGGTGCCCTCGCCACACAGGAAGGTGAATTGGCGGGTTACATAAATATCGTTCTCGATGTAAGGCAGACACACATGGTACAGGGCGCAGTTGTTGGCCTGGTCGGCGTAGTAGCCGAAGGGAAGCTCCCCGCAGTCGAATCCGGTGTTGATGCCCCCGAGGACCAGGGCGGCGTCGGCGGGGAGTTCGAAGAAGAGAGGACTGGAGTCCCGGCGCTGGCGCTCGCCTGGGTCGGCGGCGGCCACGCTCACCAGAGCAAGGACTGCAAAATTATATATTATGTCATTCATAGTTTACCATTCTAAGATGATCACTCCAATGACGGACAAAGTAAAATGAAATGTAATGTAATGAAAACTAAAAATTGCAGTTGCTGAGTAATTTATTTACGTTAATACCATCAATACCAATGCCGTATTATTATTTTTATCATTATCATTATAGTTGTTGTTTTGTTGTTTTATTAATTGATTAATTCCATATTTTCCCCAAACGTAAATTATGGGTGATATAGATATTTATTATTACAAATCAGACTAATACGAACACATTATTTGCACATAATTAACACGCTAAACATTCGATATTCAGAATGAACTGTTGCAGTGTATTCTATAATAATTATTTTATTATTTTCTTTATATATTTTTAAGCCTTAATTATACTGACCAAGGATATCCCCGTCAGCACGCGGTGAATACATTAGTACCATAAATAAATCTTATTCTTGGCATCACCATTGAACCACCAAGAGTACACGAATGTTTAAGGATTGCAGTAAATCGAGATGCAACTCACCGAGGGCAAGAGTCTTCATCGTCGTCTGCAGGAGGGAAAGAGACCTTTGTGATGCTTGCAAGTAAGTTTTGGCCTTATATATCAAGCCGTTGCGGCGTCGACCTTGCATATACTTTTCCAGTTTTGTGACAGCTGCCCATGCCCCTCCCCCCCCCCCCCCCTGCCATTTTCTCACCGCGCATTTTTGGGTATTTCTTTTTTCTCGCTTCTGTATAGTCACCTCTGTTCTCTTTTTTACATCTACGAATAGGATTTCAAAAAAACAAACAAGTTAGAACGAAGACAAAAGTTGCGGTCTTAAGCACCCTGGCAGCATTGCCTCTTCCGACATGAGTGGGGCGGCCCGTCGCGTTATAACGGGGCTGGGAAAGGAATTGTTGCAGCGTGTACTTAGCAACCTGTTTCATGGGCTCAGGTAACAGCGAGGATCCGATGGGCAGGTGGGAGACCAGCAGCAGACACTGGGGACTGCCATTCCCTTACCGAGCAAAGAACCGAATTTTACTTCTGACGGCTTTAGTGGGTTGGCATTCTATGAGGGCTCTCTCTTGCCTTTTTTGTTCTTGACTAAAGGCAATTGATTATTCTTTTCTCTTTTACTGTTTAAATGTCATATTTCCTTTCATGTGACGGAGCATCACTTTCGTAATTATACGATATTTACTGCTTATTGTATTTCTATTTTGTTTGTTAAATAGTGGTCATCAAAATCATGCAAAGCTGAAATCTATCAGGATTTCGAAACTGATTTACCTTTAATAAACCTATTTTTGGTATAACGGTGTTTCCTACCATCCATGTTTCCCTCGATTATTTTATTTATTTAATTATCTATTTATTTATTGTACATTTGTAATGAATGAGATATCCGAAAGTTATTTAGATATAGTTTAAAATTATCACGCTATTTTATCATCATATCAGCATTACTATCATTGTCGTTGCAATAGCGCCACGTAATAATATCAGGAAGAGTACTGATGACATTATCACTAAATGTGGTTCATCGCATTGACTTGATGGCTGAACCCTCTCAGTGTAAAACAGGTTTACTGAAGGAGTACCTTCCGAAATTCACCTTCGGTTTATATCTCTATATGCTCTGTCCGCTCAGCGCGGTAGGGCATTTCATCAAGTGGAACGGGTTGTACTTCAAGAACTCAAGATTGCTAATCCTCAGAACCATATTCTGAAAACAGAACACCCTTAGTAATAGCCAGCATCTTCGTGGTGTCGGGAGAGCACGAAATATGCGAGTAGCGAAGGGAAGATAAATTCGCCTCTGGACAGTTGAAAATATAAGAGCACAGGGTCTTGGAATCTAACTCATAAAGGAAATAAACGGGTTCGATCGAGCCCAAGACAGTGTTTCATTTTTGATTCATCAAATCTAATTTACGTCATATTTTCAGGGCGTGGCAGGTAATGGTTTCTACCATGGCTTGACGCAACGAAATGGGTAAGATTCACTGACAGAAAAAATAATGCAAAGAGAGAGGGAGAGAGATTGAAGATATGAATTTTCTCGTCACTACTTAAGGAAGATCACATTCTCGCGACCAAAGTATCCATTGAACCTTCTGGTGATGGCGGCCTCCGAGCAAGGAAGGGAGATCTCGGGGAAGTCGCATTCGAGGCGCTCCTTGTCGAATAAAGTGCCTTCACCGCACAGGAAGAAGTGGCAGGTGATGCAGATATAGGTATTTGTAAGGTCTTGGCTACGAAAGGAACCTATGGTCTAGGTATGGGCATTAAAAAGAGATGGGCTACTTGTATCTGTTTTAATTAACGTTTTTTTTTTTTTTATGATGATATGTCAAAGGGTTATACCTAGCATTTTGTACTCAATAGGGGAAGAATCTCAAGAACATGAGAAAATCTACTTTTCGAGGAAGTTAACATTCTCGCGGCCGAAGTACTCGTTGGACCTCCTGAAGTTGGCGGCCTCGGAGCAGGGAAGGGAGTTCTCGGGGAAGTCGCACACGAGGCGCTCCTGGTCGAACATGGTGCCTTCGCCGCACAGGAAGGAGAAGTGGCGGGTGATGTAGAGGTCGTTGTCGATGTAGGGCAGACACACGTGGAAGACGGCGCAGCTGTTAGCCTGGTCGGCGTAGTATCCGTAGGGCAGGTCGCCGCATTCGAATCCCGTGTTGATTCCGCCAAGAATCAAATCTGCGTCGGCGGGAAGTTCGAAGAAGAGCGAGTTGGAGTCTCGACGCTGGCGGAGACCGGGCACGGCGGTAGCCACGCCCAGGAACAAGCAGACTGCAAACAGTACAAAGGAAGTGCATCATGATTGGTTTCACTTGTTATATTTTGCTTATTATTGTTATTTTATTGTCAATTGTATCGCCATTATCACCATATCAAATTAACAGCTTTTAGAAAGGCGAAGAAAATCATGCGGCGAACCCGTGACTGAGCTTAATCTCTTTAGTATTATGGAAATAGTATTCATTAATGCGACTATATCCTCCACAACAGTAACAAAGAACCATCGATCAATGTATCCTTACTAAGAGCCAGCGTCTTCATGTTGTCGGGAGAGCACGAAAGATGCTAGTGGCGAAGGGAAGATGAAGTCGCCTTTTATATCTTGTGTTGTCAGTCGAAGCCTCGTTGCACCCTTTCCTTTAGCCTCCTGACCTTGGTCCTCATAGTCTGTCCTGGCGAGGATTAGCGAGAACGGTCTCTGGGATATTTTCCTTTTACTTTCTAGACCTATGACTAGAAAGTTGAAAGCATATTCAGTAAAATATGTTTTAGGGTTATTGCTCATATTAATATTCTTGGTTTCGTCGAGATCGCCGTTAACCATGTGAGCGTTGCCTACAGCATCGTCAGTCACTTTCGAGGCTTAATTTGATTAAATATGTATATAAGAAATGTCTTCGTATCCTTTCACGTCACATTAACCACTATCTTATTTCTATTTATGTTGGTCGGCCCAATAGAATAATAATAAGAAAATACATGTTAACGTAGAAGGACGCACTTCATGATAGTTCATATCCTCTCTCCCTCTAAAATAACAAAGGAAAATTCATTGATATCTCTATCTAGTCTTAAAAGCATTTGAGGGAAGCACACGAGTCTTGCTTCGTGTTTTCCGTCGATAAAAACCTGTGAGAAGACTCCCCCGGCCCGGAGCAGGTCGGGCGAGCTCGGGTGACGCGGGAAGCGCCGCGGTCCGGCCGCCCATCGCGCGCCCTCGCAACTTGAGCCTCGACCCAATGCAGCCGTCAACTGCTCGTTTAGCTGCTCCAACAAGAACGGAAAATATGCGGTGTTTCTTAGTTTGATTACCATCTTTAAGAATTGGCTGAATCCTTTCAACTCTTCCACTGACCTACAATCTGAAGGGTCGAGACAATGAAGAGTAACACAAGAATCCAGCTCCAGATTTATTCAGCGGCAGCAGTACGTTGATGCATAGAATCGGTTACGTAGTGATCATTATGCAATAGTGTCCGTATAGCTCACAACAAAACAGAAAAGGAGCTAGCATTTTAAATATTTGAACAAGCCAGTACTGTTGATCCTGCGAATTTGTAGAATTGCTCATGGGCCATCCTTTACACATCTAACATTGCAACTGCATATTTCTCATTAGCACAGTGAGACTTTTTGTACAGACACGCTTGTCCTTACATTGCTGAGGTAGTAGAAAAAAAATATGATTCAGCGTGTGAATCATATCTACGTAAAATATATGATCCTATTAATGTTAATAAAAAATAC
>NC_091565.1:28512174-28514674 GCF_042767895.1 Penaeus vannamei
AAAATGAAAGCCTTCTGCCATGACTACTTTCCTGGAAATATAGACTTGTAAATATCAACCGAGAAACTTGAAGCCTGAACCTCATGCAATAAAAAATATATATTTATTCTTAAACGTAAAAATCACTTTGTATTAAAATAACATGAGAATATTAGTCAGTGAGGTTTAAACAGTACAAGTCATTTTGTACTAAAATGATATGAGAATATTAGTCAGTGAGGTTTAAAAAGTACAAAACAGTTCAAGACAAGTTCTGAACTAAAACTTTATAAATGTGCATAAAAGCATATTAATGAATGTTGCATTTCGGTTAAAATGACTATCACAGTATTACTGCAGCCATTATTTTACTACTAGTGAGTGTTACCGTTATAACTTTTTTTTATTATCATCCATTGTCATTTATTACAAGACCACGCAAATAGAAAATTATTTTTTTCAATTTCACTCTTGATTCAGGTTTCGAATACAGTGAAAAAAAAATCATCAGTATCATTAAACGTAAAAACTTGTCAAAAAATGTGAAAACGTTATTCAGTGCGGTTGAATTGCTGAGCAGATCAGAAGTTTTGACCAAAAGAACATAAAACCACTAATGAATGAATATCGTAGGATGTTTTAATGCTACATTACTCTTAACTTTTGCTTGTAGGTTCATACTGTATTTTTATGTCAATCCTTCACATAATGTAAGTCAGATAATTAAACACACACGAAAAAAAATATTTCATTGTGATAAGCAAAGTCTGGTACTACATACAAGTTATTATGAAAATTGTAGATGCTGATGGTTGTCACTGATAACCAGTGATACAGATATAATTGCCACGGGATATGTTTTACTTCGGTGTTAACTAAACAAACTTTGTCCTTACTTACTTGTCGAAGAAAAGAGAAATAAATTGATCTACATGTGGCCTTTGGGTAAAATGATAGCCAATTGAAATTTACATATATAGCAATTTCATCCCTGGACGTTATGGCGTAATTTTTCTCTTCGTAAAATATAAACGTACTTTTTTATAAGCCTTCTACTGTGTGAGATTATATTTGAGTGCAAGTTTATGGCATATGATTAGTGACTGGAGATATTCATTAAATGGCATGTGATTAAATTATTATCAAGTGTTGGTTGTATCCTCACAAATACCAAGGATCTCACTGGTCGATTTTGCTCATCTTTTAGAATAAGCCATAATGTGACAAACAGGCTAGGGAATATAAAGCCCGGTTCTTATTTCGGAATAATCAAATCATGATATTTCTGTCACATAGGTTAATAGTTCAATAAGCATAAATCAACATATTACCTTTATGAATTAACGAATGAAATGCTGACTCCATTACTTTCATGACAGGAAAGTCACGGGGTATTTCTTAATGTTCCAGAAATAGAAATAAAGTTTATTATCATTTTTTAAGAACAACGAATTCAAAAGTACTTCCTAATACCTTTTAAAAACTGCCGACTGACTTCAGTGTTACTTTAAGGACTTCCTTCTAGTTCTCTAAAAGTAAGCGTGAAATATCACGCTCGAATTTCTTCAGCGTTTCAAGGTCACTCTACCTGCGTAAGGACGTGTGAAAGAATCCTGAGGGATGGAGGGGGCGTGGCCAAGGGCATCAGGGGTATATATTGGGGCTCTTCCATGCAGGATACACATCTTTCGTAGGATTCACAAACATGAAGGTTCTTGCTCTCGGTGGGTATAAGTGTGTAGTCTTTTTCTTCAAACTTGGTTCAAATTAATTCACACAAATTGCTTGCATTGATATCTGATACTGCTTTTGATTCAGTACCAGGATACATAATAACCATTCAGTATGATATTCTTTCCATCAAATCGTGCATAATTTGTAATGAAAACATTTCTTTCAAGCAGTTGCTGTGTTGGTGGGCGTGGCCGCCGCCCTTCCCGGCCTTCGTCTGCGTCGCGACTCGTCTCCTCTGCGCTTCGAGCTGCCCTCCAACGCCTCGCTGGTTCTGGGTAGAATCAACACCGGATTCGACTGCGCCGAGCTCCCCTACGGATACTACGCCGACACCAGCAACGACTGCGCCCTGTTCCACGTGTGTCTGCCCTACATCGACAACGACCTCTACATCACCCGCCACTTCTCCTTCATGTGCGGCGAGGGCACCATGTTCGACCAGGAACGTCTCGTGTGCGCCTTCCCCGAGGAGGCCCTTCCCTGCTCCGAGGCCGCCGCCTTCAGGAGGTCCAACGAATACTTCGGCCGCGCCGACGTCAACTTCCTGGAGAAGTAGAGCCCCGACCTTCAATCATCAACCTCAAAGACCATAATATCATATTCATTGAATAATCATTTCTATAATGAGCCGATATCCGACATTAAAAGTTGAATCATATATGTGGTATCAGTTACTTCCTTAATAGCATGAATGGGTATTTTACTGACTTTGAGGTGCCGGCAACACAGGGTGAATATTGTTCACCTTGTATCTGAATATTTAGAATACTTCTCATTGCTTTCAATC
>NC_091565.1:28519674-28537174 GCF_042767895.1 Penaeus vannamei
GTATGTTCACAATCCAAACTGGTTAATACACCTGCTATGTGAATGAAGCAACTCCCACACAAAAACTTACCAAGAGCAACGATCTTCATGGTGTGAGATAACGAGGGATATGTCCTGCCGCCGGTCATTTGGTCCTTTATATATCCTACATCCCGCCCCTGACCCCGCCCCTTACCTCCCAAAACATCTTACCTGGTCGAGGCCGCCATCAGCCTAAGCCTATTCAGTCCTGACGGACTCAGGAGACGGAAAGATTAGAAAATTGAACGGGAAATTAATGACCCCATCACTTGAATAAATTACTCGCACACACTCACATCTGCATGGCAAGTAGTATAAGGTACACCAATAAACTAAAGGTATTTTCTATTAGAATTTTACATATCAATGATTCTTCTGCTTCCTTAATTGTTTACAAGTAATGAATCTCTCCGCCCAATTCCCATCCAAATGTATTTATGTTGGTCTGAAATGTAAATATACCTTCCCCCAGGTAATTAGAACGCGAGAAGACAAAACTAATACTTATGAAAATGTCGATTTTTCATCATTAATCGGTTTCCCAAGTGTATTTAGTACCTTCGAGTTCCTCATGCCCAAGGCAATCGTCTACTTCATATGCATGTCATTTCGAAAGTATCTACAGGCTTCGCAGTGCGATGTGAATGCCTGCTAAGTATTTATGTTAATTGCCAATATGCTTTTCACAAAGTCCATTGGTTTTAGACATCAGTTTTACCAAGGTCCGGTTGCCAGTTGATTGTACTGAAATTTACGTAAGGATCTGTTGGTTACTTATAGTGATTAGAGATAGGATTACAATCAAATGTTTAATTCAACTAAGAAAACGGTTTTCCTGCGGACTTATATAAGTACACTTAAAATTTTTCAAATACTTTGTCATTGAAATAAAGATGGTATTGAGTCCCAGGAATAGAAACAGCCAGGCAGTGAATGAGAGGACCAAAGATCTTGAAGGGTGCAGCTGAATTCTCAAACCTGCGATGCAACGGCTTCACCACCTCGTCACCCCTCGCCCTCGTCACCCCTCGCCCTCGTCACCCCTCGCCCTCTCCTCTCGCCTCCTGCCCCGCCAGAGCATCTTTCCATTCAGCATGCCACAGGCCTTCTCTTGTGACCTTGAGGGGATTTTACGGTTGGTAGTTACGGGCAATTAGGGGGGGGGGGGCAATTCCGTTTTCTATGTAACAAGACTTTCGTTTTTATAGTTATTTACTTTCTACAAATATATGTATAGAATATAATGACACTTTAAAAATCAGCATTTACGAGCGATGAAATTCTGGAGCTACGAACATTAAGGCGCAAGAAATTAAATATCGAAATGAAATGGATCAGCCACAACAAAAGGGGAAACGTCGCACCATGAGGCTTTCGCTCAGATTACAATCCTCATCGGCCGCTAAAACCTTAATGGATTCACCTGATTCGGTTTCGCCCCTTGAAGTTGAGGCAGCGTTTTATTACATTTATTGTACTGCATTCGTACTTATGTATTTTCAAACTAATTTCATTTATCAAAGAGAATTACATACGTTGTTACCAAGGTCTATATTTATGACGAAATGATGTATCCATGATGGTTGTCATTAGTCAGGAATCCCTATTGTTTTGAGTCTTATTTTCTTTTCAATTTCATTTTAGGTATTTCAGATTTTTTTTCTTTTCTTTTTCTTTTATGAATAAAGTAATAGAGTTCAAACTGATAGAGGTCGCGTTCATGAATGAAGTCGTACTCCCCGTTCATTTCAAATGTGGAGTTTGCAATAACTTCTTGCCGTTCTTAGCTAAAGATGTATATAAACCCAAATTGAAAAGTAATATTGTAAGCACCAGATCATCAAGGTCGTCATTCATTCGGTTATAGGTTCCCTCTCCTGGGCCAGACACATAAATGGAGGGGGCGGGGCCAAAGGGAGGAGGGGTATATATTGGAGCACTTACAAGGCGTAAACATTGTCTCTTCGTAGGACTTACTGATAACATGAAGGTTCTTGCTCTCGGTGAGTGTGCCGAATGCGATTTTCCGAACGCTTTTCTAAAATTTTAAATCTCTCACATATTCTTTAGTTGCATCATAATAGTGTATTGCTATATCAGGACCAAACATGAAAGCTTCAAATCGTTTTCCTGTCATTATGTATAATGTTAAGTTATTTTTAGTAGCAGTATTCAATAGTTACAGTACCAAATACAGAAACAAACAAACAAACAAAAAATCGTAGACCGATTAACCAGGATGACTTTTGTCTGTAACATGTGCAGTTACTAAATACAATTATGCTTCATTCCAGTCGCTGTGTTGGTGGGCGTGGCCGCCGCCCTTCCCGGCCTCCGTCTGCGTCGCGACTCGTCTCCTCTGCGCTTCGAGCTGCCCTCCAACGCCTCGCTGGTTCTGGGTAGAATCAACACCGGATTCGACTGCGCCGAGCTCCCCTACGGATACTACGCCGACACCAGCAACGACTGCGCCCTGTTCCACGTGTGTCTGCCCTACATCGACAACGACCTCTACATCACCCGCCACTTCTCCTTCATGTGCGGCGAGGGCACCATGTTCGACCAGGAACGTCTCGTGTGCGCCTTCCCCGAGGAGGCCCTTCCCTGCTCCGAGGCCGCCGCCTTCAGGAGGTCCAACGAATACTTCGGCCGCGCCGACGTCAACTTCCTGGAGAAGTAGAGTCTCGGATGAGGACACAGGGTCGATCCTCGACGTTTCATTTCAAACACCACAAAGCATTATCATCGAACATCTTATCTAATTTTTACAAAATATAAAATCAGAAATGTATTAAATATCACCTACTTATCCAGTAATTTCTTTCCACACCAAAGTATAAACAGCAACACATTATACATAGTATTCTGTATACAGTTTAAATGTATGATGTAGTATTATACTTGTATAATACTACATATGATTTTCATATTTATAATACGAGTTATATTTTACTTTAATTGTAAATTCTATAATTTTTCGATAGAAGGGAATATGAAGATCATAATATATATATAGAATCAATAAATTCTTCAAACTAACACGCTGGCGCAGCGGTAAGGTGCTGGTCTAGCAATTTTGCGGACCTGCGTTCAATCCCACGCCCGGCCTGTGAGTGGTATCCCCGTCCATTCCTTGCATACAGACAGTATGTCACAGCCAAGAATATCCATTGTAACAAATGGAATTAAAACTAAATCTTAAATCTTAAATCACTGACATCAAAATGACAACTAATCCCACCAGATCATACCACAGGCATAAGAATTAGCCGGGAAAGATCTTTGATTTCACTGGTCTGGCATTGCAAGAATGGCCCTAGTTCGCCAATCATTCAAGGCGATAATCCACTGTCATTTTTAAGGTCAATTTGCTGTCCGTACGGTTAAACACCACGCTGCCTATCGTCGGGAAACACAGTGGGTTCTTGTGATTTTGCATTTAAGAAAAGGGATGCCGTCGCTATCATTCCTATATTCGCATTCACTGACCAGCCAAAAGACTTCAAAAAGAAAAAGAAGACAACGTTGAAGAAGAAAGGGGAGAAAGAAAAAATGAAGGAAGCTTTCGTATAAGCCTCCATATTTTAGGATGAAAAGCCTTTCAACATAAAAGGAAATAGTAGGCTAGCACTGGTAAAGTTGAAGTCCCTCTGGTGCCTCGAGTGGTTGGTATCTCTTCTTTTCCTAGCATACGGGGGTAGCTGACGGCCTTCACAACTTGTAGGTTGAGGCTATGCGTCATTCTGCCCACCTTGTTAAATTATACTAATACTCTGTAGTATAGACGCATTCATAATCTTAAACGGGGTATAGATATGCAACTCGGGGGTTGTCAACGCGGAGTACTGGCATTTTCTTTAAGTAAATATATATATATATATATATATATATATATATATATATATATATATATATATATATATATATACATATACATATATATATATATATATATATATATATATATATATATACATATACATATATATATATATATATATATATATATATATATATATACATATATATACGCCCCGTCCATCCCTCAGGAGTCTTTTAGCTGCCCTTTCTCAGCCAGGCTGACCTTGGAATTCATGAGAATTCGAGCGTCACTTTTCTGTATATGTTTACGTCTCTAATCCAGATGGATGACGCCCTGGAATAGCTGTTTCAAAAAAAATAAATCCATAGGAATCTTTTATAACAAAGTGACATACGTAAAATAGATATAGATATAGATATACATACATATATATATATATATATATATATATATATATATATATATATATATATAGATGTTTAAGTATGTATATATATATATATATATATATATATATATATATATATATATTCATAGAGAGAGAGAGAGAGAGAGAGAGAGAGAGAGAGAGAGAGAAAGAGAGAGAGCGAGAGAGACAGACAGACAGACAGACAGACAGACAGACAGACAGACAGACATAAACAGACAGAGACAGAGAAACAGAGAGATAATTCCTCAGTTTCACCTGAATTAAACTAAAGAAAGTAAGTATTTGGATATCCTCAGTCCAACTTTGTGCTTTCAGGCAATGTTACGCGATGAAATGAAATTACGTGATATACCATTAATCCAACGATATTCACACCAAGTATATAATCGAACCTAACATTATATGTAATATTTGTACTACAGTATACACAGGCTTTGAAAAATAGCGTCATTAGAATGTCTGGTAGATGTACAGTGCGAAGTGTATTTACAGTGATATGTTCATAGCGGGTGTGCACATCTTTAGTTTTTGACTGGATAATCACATACCATTAACATTCACGTACAGATATGGATAAAAACATTCACAGACTTCAGTCCATTCAGAAAAAACTCAAAACCCAGCCAAAGTAGAAGCCTAGGAGAAAATGTTATCCCGGGTGATCCCCCCCCCCTCCCCTTCCCTTTCTCCCTCAATCCCATCACCAGAGCAGATTAGTGCCTCTCTTCTTTTAAGGCATTTTATTAAAGTGGACCTAACTGATGCCTCGTAAATCAGCTCATTTAACCTGCCAGTCTTACCTATTGATCGTAAGAAGCACGGGACTGAAAATCATGAAATCGCCGCCGAACAATTCAGATCGATTATAAATATTTCATGATATTCAGCCAAATGCTCCCTTTATGTCCTGACAATGCAATCTTTTATGGATCTTCTCGCAACCGTTGGGTGCTTGTTATGTGGGCGTTTTGCATTTACAGATCTTTCGGAAAACCAGCGATCAAACTCTACAAAAAGGAAACACCTTATTGACTCAGACATGAGAAAAGTGCATGCTCAGACACACAGGTTGTGGTCAGAATTCTTGTCTGATATCATGTAGGCGTATGTTAACATCTGAGAATTATCCTTGAAGCACTTGATGATTATACCTTATAGCATTGTTACATTATTTTCTTACAAGTGAAAATAGTTTTGCTAACATACCTACAACACTTGCCAAACTAGACAGATTCCAACCTAAACGTATTCCACATCATTATCTGATTACGACCCCCTTTTTGCTGAACAAAGATGTGTCCAGACATGAGGATTAAACTATTTCCCCATATTCGTGTCTCTCTCTTCATAATATTTGACGTCTGGAAATAAAATTATATGAACAGAAACTGCTAACAACCTGAGTGATGGTCATTATGTTCGTAACTCCACTTTGCTTACTGACGAATATATGGTTACTGACTCAATAATACCGAACTGATGAAGAAACATAATCTCTAAATTAATTAAATCACTATCTGAAGAAAAATGGTTACTGAAAAATATTTATTTATTTTTTTTTTTTATGCAGGTAAATATCGGATATTTGATTCTGTGATCCTAGGTTTTCTTGTCAAAACTGCAATCCAGTACAGCACAATGCCGTCTACGCGAAAATCCCCGGGTATGAAAGGAAATTGCGGAGTAGGAAAGTGATATTTATTAGAATAGAAAATTCTCTTTTTCATACAAAAAAGATCAAATGCTCATTGATAATGATATGCAGTGTTTGGGATGAAATGTTGAAGGGTGACCCTGTGTCCTCATCCGAGGCTCTACTTCTCCAGGAAGTTGACGTCGGCGCGGCCGAAGTATTCGTTGGACCTCCTGAAGGCGGCGGCCTCGGAGCAGGGAAGGGCCTCCTCGGGGAAGGCGCACACGAGACGTTCCTGGTCGAACATGGTGCCCTCGCCGCACATGAAGGAGAAGTGGCGGGTGATGTAGAGGTCATTGTCGATGTAGGGCAGACACACGTGGAACAGGGCGCAGTCGTTGCTGGTGTCGGCGTAGTATCCGTAGGGGAGCTCGGCGCAGTCGAATCCGGTGTTGATTCTACCCAGAACCAGCGAGGCGTTGGAGGGCAGCTCGAAGCGCAGAGGAGACGAGTCGCGACGCAGACGAAGGCCGGGAAGGGCGGCGGCCACGCCCACCAACACAGCAACTGCTTAAAGGAAATATTATCATTACAAATTGTGTACGATTTGATGGAAAGAATATCATACTAAAGGGATATTATGTACCCTGGTACTGAATCAAAAGCAGTATCAGATATCAATGCAAGCAATTTGTGTGAATTAATTTGAACCAAGTTTGAAGAAAAAGACTACACACTTATACCCACCGAGAGCAAGAACCTTCATGTTTGTGAATCCTACGAAAGATGTGTATCCTGCCTGGAAGAGCCCCAATATATACCCCTGATGCCCTTGGCCACGCCCCCTCCATCCCTCAGGACTCTTTCACACGTCCTTACGCAGGTAGAGTGACCTTGAAACGGTGAAGAAATTCGAGCGTGATATTTCATGCATACTTTTAGAGAACTAGAAGGAAGTCCTTAAAGTAACACTGAAGTCAGTCGGCAGAAGTTGCTAATAAAAGTTTTTAAAGGACATTAGGAAGTACTTTTAAATTCGTTGTTCTTAAAAAATAATAGTAAACCATGAGAATGAAAATAAGCAATCTTTAGGCAGGAATTCAAAGGGATATTTCTCTATTTCTATTTTTGGAACATTAAGAAATACCCCGTGACTTTCCTGTCATCAAAGTAATGGAGTCAGTATTTCATTTGTTAATTCATAAAGGTAAAATGTTGATTTATGCTTATTGTACTATTAACCTATGTGACAGAAATATCATGATTTGATTATTCCGAAATAAAAACCGGGCTTTATATTCCCTAGCCTGTTTGTCACATTATGGCTTATTCTAAGAGATGAGCAAAATCGACCAGTGAGATCCCTGGTATTTGTGAGGATACAACCAACACTAGATAATAATTTAATCACGTCATTTAATTAAAGTCTCCAATCACTGATCATATGTCATAAACGTATACTCAAAAATACACGTACACAGTAGAAGGCTTATAAAAAGTACGTTTATATCTTACGAAGAGAAAAATTACGCCATAACGCCCAGTGATGAAATTGGAAAATATGTGAATTTCAATTGGCTATCATTTTCCCCCAAAGCCACCTGTAGATCGATTTGTTTCTCATTTTGTCGACAAAGTTCCTTTAGTTACCACCGAAGTAAAACATATCCCGTGACAATTATATCTGTATCACTGGTTATCAGTGACAACCATCAAATTCATTAACAGTACCTGTATCTGCAATGTTCATAATATCCTGTATATGCTACTAAAATTTGCTTATCACAATGAGATGTTTCTTTTCGTGTCTGTTTAATTGTTTGATTTACATTATGTGAAGGATTGACATGAAAATATAGCGTGAACCTACAAGCAAAAGTTCAGAGTAATGTAGCATTAAAACTTCCTACGATATTCATTCATTAGTGGTTTTGTTCTTTTGGTCAAAACTTCTGATCTGCTCAGCAATTCAACCGCACTGAATAACATTTTCACATTTTTTGGACAAGTTTTTACGTCTAATGATACTGATAATTTTTTTTCCACTGCATTCGAAACCTGAACCAAAAGTAAAATTTAAAAAATGATTTTCTATTTGTATGGTCTTGTAATAAATGACAATAGATGATAAAGTAAGTTATAACGGTAACACTCACTAGTAGTAATAGAATGGCTGCAGTAATACTGTGAGGGTCATTTTAACCGAAATGCAACATTCATTAGTGTGCTTTTATGCACATTTATAAACTTGTCCTGAACTGTTCTGTATTTTTAAACCTCACTGAATATTATTCTCATGTCATTTTAAGACAAAGTGATTTTTACGTTTAGGAATAAATATGATTTTTTTCATTGCATGAGGTTCAGGCTTAAGTTTCTCGCTTGATATTTACGTCTATATTTCCATGAAAGTATTCATGGCAGAAGGCCTTCAACTTCCATTCACTTCGAAGACTTAATCAGAAGTAAAATTTCAAAATAAAGTTCTAGTTTTATTGTCTTGTAATAATGGAAAGAATTGACGTCTGAAGGAATGTAAGTCGTATATATAAACACCCACCCACTAGTAACATAATGGCAGCAGTTATACTGTGGTCATTTTACCCGAAATGCAACTCTTTCGATAAGATACTGTAATTGAAGGTCTATAGTATAGCTAACTGAGAGAGTGTGAATATTAGGACTCATTAAATAATAATTTTATAAGGGCACTGAAAAAGTTATGGTTATGGAAGAAAAAAGACGAAAGGGTAAGTGGTCTTCAACATTCTTTAAAATTCTCATTTATAGAAAATAGATCCGGGGCTCATTGATGACAGATGTGGCGTTTGGGATGAAATATCAAAGAACGACCGCGTCCTCATCCGAGGATCAACTTGATGATTATTCAATGAAACAAGTTTTCATTCCGATAGAATGAGCTCGAAGGAGCAACATGAAAACGGACTGATTAGTTGTACAATGTGTCGCAACCTCTGGGTATGGAAGGAAAATCACTGAATGGGAAAGAAGTATTTAATGCATTAGAAAATTATCCTTTTCATACAAAAATAGATAAGATGCTCATAGATGATGAAATGTGGTGCTCGGGATGAAACGTCGAGGATCGACCCTGTGTCCTCATCCGAGGCTCTACTTCTCCAGGAAGTTGACGTCGGCGCGGCCGAAGTATTCGTTGGACCTCCTGAAGGCGGCGGCCTCGGAGCAGGGAAGGGCCTCCTCGGGGAAGGCGCACACGAGACGTTCCTGGTCGAACATGGTGCCCTCGCCGCACATGAAGGAGAAGTGGCGGGTGATGTAGAGGTCGTTGTCGATGTAGGGCAGACACACGTGGAACAGGGCGCAGTCGTTGCTGGTGTCGGCGTAGTATCCGTAGGGGAGCTCGGCGCAGTCGAATCCGGTGTTGATTCTACCCAGAACCAGCGAGGCGTTGGAGGGCAGCTCGAAGCGCAGAGGAGACGAGTCGCGACGCAGACGGAGGCCGGGAAGGGCGGCGGCCACGCCCACCAACACAGCGACTGAATTGAGGAGATAATGAATGTAAGCATATATAATATCGATTTGTATTAACATGTCATATAAAATAAATGGATTATTGTTTATATATATATATATATATATATATATATATATATATATATATATATATATATATATATGCAAAAGAAAAAGATATTCTTGCAAAAGTTTACAATGACCTCAACAGAGAAGGGAACAGAAATGCATCAATTGTTACGATATACCCACCCAAAGCAAGAACCTTCATGTCTGTGAATCCTACGAAAGGAGATGGTTGTGCCGCTTAGAGAAGCCCCAATATATACCCCTCCTCTTGGCCACGCCCCGTCCATCCCTCAGGAGACTTTTAGCTGTCCTTTCTCAGCCAGGCTGACCTTGGAATTCATGAGAATTCGAGCGTCACTTTTCTGTATATGTTTACGTCTCTAACCCAGATGGATGACGCCCTGGAATAGCTGTTTCAAAAAAATCATTCCATAGGAATCTCTTATAACAAAGTGACATACGTAAAATGGATATAGATATAGATATACATACATACATATATATATATATATATATATATATATATATATATATATATATGTATATGTATATATAGAAATAGATGTTTATGTATATGTATATATATATATATATATATATATATATATAGAAATAGATGTTTATGTATATGTATATATATGTATATATATATATATATATATATATAGAGAGAGAGAGAGAGAGAGAGAGAGAGAGAGAGAGAGAGAGAGAGAGAGAGAGAGAGAGAGAGAGAGAGACACTGACAGACATAAACAGACTGAGACAGAGAAACAGAGAGATAACTCCTCAGCTTCACCTGAATTAAACTAAAGAAAGTAAGTATTTGGATATCCTCAGTCCAACTTTGTGCTTTCAGGCAATGTTACGCGATGAAATGAAATTACGTGATATACCATTAATCCAACGATATTCACACCAAGTATATAATCGAACCTAACATTATATGTAATATTTGTACTACAGTATACACAGGCTTTGAAAAATAGCGTCATTAGAATGTCTGGTAGATGTACAGTGCGAAGTGTATTTACAGTGATATGTTCATAGCGGGTGTGCACATCTTTAGTTTTTGACTGGATAATCACATACCATTAACATTCACGTACAGATATGGATAAAAACATTCACAGACTTCAGTCCATTCAGAAAAAACTCAAAACCCAGCCAAAGTAGAAGCCTAGGAGAAAATGTTATCCCGGGTGATCCCCCCCCCCCCTCCCCTTCCCTTTCTCCCTCAATCCCATCACCTGAGCAGATTAGTGCCTCTCTTCTTTTAAGGAATTTTATTAAAGTGGACCTAACTGATGCCTCGTAAATCAGCTCATTTAACCTGCCAGTCTTACCTATTGATCGTAAGAAGCACGGGACTGAAAATCATGAAACCGCCGCCGAACAATTCAGATCGATTATAAATATTTCATGATATTCAGCCAAATGCTCCCTTTATGTCCTGACAATGCAATCTTTTATGAAGCTTCTCGCAACCGTTGGGTGCTTGTTATGTGGGCGTTTTGCATTTACAGATCTTTCGGAAAACCAGCGATCAAACTCTACAAAAAGGAAACACCTTATTGACTCAGACATGAGAAAAGTGCTTGCTCAGACACACAGGTTGTGGTCAGAATTCTTGTCTGATATCATGTAGGCGTATGTTAACATCTGAGAATTATCCTTGAAGCACTTGATGATTATACCTTATAGCATTGTTACATTATTTTCTTACAAGTGAAAATAGTTTTGCTAACATACCTACAACACTTGCCAAACTAGACAGATTCCAACCTAAACGTATTCCACATCATTATCTGATTACGACCCCCTTTTTGCTGAACAAAGATGTGTCCAGACATGAGGATTAAACTATTTCCCCATATTCGTGTCTCTCTCTTCATAATATTTGACGTCTGGAAATAAAATTATATGAACAGAAACTGCTAACAACCTGAGTGATGGTCATTATGTTCGTAACTCCACTTTGCTTACTGACGAATATATGGTTACTGATTCAATAATACCGAACTGATGAAGAAACATAATCTCTAAATTAATTAAATCACTATCTGAAGAAAAATGGTTACTGAAAAATATTTATTTATTTTTTTTTTTTTTATGCAGGTAAATATCGGATATTTGATTCTGTGATCCTAGGTTTTCTTGTCAAAACTGCAATCCAGTACAGCACAATGCCGTCTACGCGAAAATCCCCGGGTATGAAAGGAAATTGCGGAGTAGGAAAGTGATATTTATTAGAATAGAAAATTCTCTTTTTCATACAAAAAAGATCAAATGTTCATTGATAATGATATGCAGTGTTTGGGATGAAATGTTGAAGGGTGACCCTGTGTCCTCATCCGAGGCTCTACTTCTCCAGGAAGTTGACGTCGGCGCGGCCGAAGTATTCGTTGGACCTCCTGAAGGCGGCGGCCTCGGAGCAGGGAAGGGCCTCCTCGGGGAAGGCGCACACGAGACGTTCCTGGTCGAACATGGTGCCCTCGCCGCACATGAAGGAGAAGTGGCGGGTGATGTAGAGGTCGTTGTCGATGTAGGGCAGACACACGTGGAACAGGGCGCAGTCGTTGCTGGTGTCGGCGTAGTATCCGTAGGGGAGCTCGGCGCAGTCGAATCCGGTGTTGATTCTACCCAGAACCAGCGAGGCGTTGGAGGGCAGCTCGAAGCGCAGAGGAGACGAGTCGCGACGCAGACGGAGGCCGGGAAGGGCGGCGGCCACGCCCACCAACACAGCAACTGCTTGAAGGAAATATTATCATTACAAATTGTGTACGATTTGATGGAAAGAATATCATACTAAAGGGATATTATGTACCCTGGTACTGAATCAAAAGCAGTATCAGATATCAATGCAAGCAATTTGTGTGAATTAATTTGAACCAAGTTTGAAGAAAAAGACTACACACTTATACCCACCGAGAGCAAGAACCTTCATGTTTGTGAATCCTACGAAAGATGTGTATCCTGCCTGGAAGAGCCCCAATATATACCCCTGATGCCCTTGGCCACGCCCCCTCCATCCCTCAGGATTCTTTCACACGTCCTTACGCAGGTAGAGTGACCTTGAAACGGTGAAGAAATTCGAGCGTGATATTTCACGCTTACTTTTAGAGAACTAGAAGGAAGTCCTTAAAGTAACAGTGAAGTCAGTCGGCAGAAGTTGCTAATAAAACAGCAAGTTTTTAAAATGTATTAGGAAGTACTTTTGTTCTTAAAAAAATAATAATAATTAACAATAAGAATGAAAATAAGCAATCTTTCGGAAAGAATTCAAAGGGATATTTCTCTATTTCTATTTTTGGAACATTAAGAAATACCCCGTGACTTTCCTGTCATCAAAGTAATGGAGTCAGTATTTCATTTGTTAATTCATAAAGGTAAAATGTTGATTTATGCTTATTGTACTATTAACCTATGTGACAGAAATATCATGATTTGATTATTCCGAAATAAAAACCGGGCTTTATATTCCCTAGCCTGTTTGTCACATTATGGCTTATTCTAAAAGATGAGCAAAATCGACCAGTGAGATCCCTGGTATTTGTGAGGATACAACCAACACTAGATAATGATTTAATCACGTCATTTAATGAATGTCTCCAGTCACTAATCATATGCCATAAACTTGTACTCAAATATACACGTACACAGTAGAAGGCTTATAAAAAAAAAAAGTACGTTACTATTTTACGAAGAGAAAAATTACGCCATAACATCCGGTGATGAAATTGCAATATATGTAAATTTCAATTGGCTATCATTTTTCCCAAAAGCCACCTGTAAATCGATTTGTTTCTCTTTTCTTCGATAGTATGTAGGGACAAAGTTTGTTTAGTTACCACCGAAGTAAAACATATCCCGTGACAATTATATCTGTATCACTGGTTATCAGGGACAACCATAAAATTCATTAACAGTACCTGTATCTGCAATGTTCATAATACACTCTATGAGCTACTAAACTTTGCTTATCACGATAAGATGATGAGGGGTAAAGATTGACATGAAAATACAGTGTGAACTTACAAGCAACGTTCAGAGTAATGTAACATTAAAACGTTCAACGATATTCATGCATTAGTGTTATTTGTTCTTTTGGTCAAAACTTCTGATCTGTTCAGCAATTAAACCGCAATAATATTTTCATATTATTTTCTCAAAGAATTATATTTGTATGATCTTGTAATAATAAATGGTAATAGATGATCAGAACTTGTTCTGAACTGTTCTGTACTTATTCAACTTTACTGAATAATATTCTCATATTATTTTGAAAGACTATGTGATTTTTCCATTTAAGAATAAATATGATTTTTTTTTTTCACTGCATGAGGGTCGCAACCATAATGGCGACTCATAGTATGTTTTCAGGCTTAATTTTCCGGGTTGATATATACAGGCCTATATATCCAGGAAATTAATCATGGCAGAAGGCTTTCAACTTGGATTCATTTCGAAGACTTAATCAAATAAAAAAAAAAACATTATGGTATTGTAATAATGGAAATAAATGACGTCTAAAGGAATGTACGTCATATATGTAACCACCCATCCACTAGTAGTAACATAGTGCCAGCAGTTATAATGTGGTCTTCTTTCCCGAATGCAACTTTTCTTTCGATAAGAACCTGTAATTGAAGGTCTATAGCAGGGGTCGACAACCTTTTGAACATAGTGTGCCAGTTTATAATTAATACCTTCTTATTTATAACCTTATTAATAGTATAGCTAACTGACAGAGTGTCAATATTAGGACTCTTTATATGATCATTTTACAAGAGCACTGAGAAAGTTATGGTTATGGAAGAAAAAAGATGAAAGGGAAAATGGTCTTCAACATTCTTTAAAATTCTCATAGAAAATAGATCCGGGGCTCATTGATGACAGATGTGGCGTTTGGGATGAAATATCAAAGAACGACCGCGTCCTCATCCGAGGATCAACTTGATGATTATTCAATGAAACAAGTTTTCATTCCGATAGAATGAGCTCGAAGGAGCAACATGAAAACGGACTGATTAGTTGTACAATGTGTCGCAACCTTTGGGTATGGAAGGAAAATCACTGAATGGGAAAGAGAAGTTTAATGTATTAGAAAATTATCCTTTTCATACAAAAATAGAGAAGATGCTCATAGATGATGAAATGAGGTGCTCGGGATGAAACGTCGAGGATCGACCCTGTGTCCTCATCCGAGGCTCTACTTCTCCAGGAAGTTGACGTCGGCGCGGCCGAAGTATTCGTTGGACCTCCTGAAGGCGGCGGCCTCGGAGCAGGGAAGGGCCTCCTCGGGGAAGGCGCACACGAGACGTTCCTGGTCGAACATGGTGCCCTCGCCGCACATGAAGGAGAAGTGGCGGGTGATGTACACGTTGTTGTCGATGTAGGGCAGACACACGTGGAACAGAGCGCAGTCGTTGCTGGTGTCGGCGTAGTATCCGTAGGGAAGTTCGGCGCAGTCGAATCCGGTGTTGATTCTACCCAGAACCAGCGAGGCGTTGGAGGGCAGCTCGAAGCGCAGAGGAGACGAGTCGCGACGCAGACGGAGGCCGGGAAGGGCGGCGGCCACGCCCACCAACACAGCAACTGGTGTAAAGAAATGTTTACCATTAGTGAAATGTGTTCTAAATATATCCTGTACACAGAAATGACAAGCAAAATGTTGGCTTAAAATATGTGACTATAGCTGCTTGTGTAATCATACAATTTATGCAAAAAAAAAATATATATCTGAACAGCTATAAATTGTCTTTTTTAAACCTCGTATACTCACCGAGAGCAAGAACCTTCATGTTGTCAGCAAGTCTCTAGAGGAGGAATTGTGTAGCTGCTTGAGGTCGCCCCAATATATATCCCTCTTGCCCTTGGCCACGCCTCCTCCTCCCCGCGTACAATAAATCAGAGAGTGACGACCCGAAAGCTTTTAAGTTTCCTTTACAATGACCTTGAAATTCGGAGAGTTGCCAGCGTGTCAACTCCAAGCTCTGTGCTTATGTGTCCGAGTAACTATTAGGTTGTCAGTGATTAGCCTTTGTTGTTGTTTTAGTTTCTTTATTTCTTTTCGTTTTACAATGTCTTATTAAGTACATATTTGCATCCAGACATAGATATACACAGATTGTATGAAATGTTCTGATATATTTTCTCAGGTCAAAATATATACTTTGAATGCACTTATTTGATGGAGAGCAAGAGCGATTTTTTTTTATGACGTCATGAAGGCTAAAAAGTTTTGAATAGGTTGAAAGGGATCATTATTTTCTTATGATTTATTGAGATGTCAACTTCTTAGAACATGCTATTATCATTTCGATGCATATTTGATATATCGTCAAAATTGTAAACGCATGTTCTTATCATTATCAAATGGCGGCTTATTTGCACCTCGTTGGTTGATGTCAGTATGATAAAATCAGGGCAAGGCGTACAACATTGGAAAATGGATTTCATCTCGTATGAACGATACATCATAGATGATTAGAATGAGAAACATAGTACTTCGCACAGGTTATATCTCTCAATGCATTATAGATATACCTTTAAAAATGTATAGCTATTGGCGAGGTTCCAGAGAATAATGACACCAAGTCAAGACACTAAGCCCATACATGGTTGAAAAACGACGAACAGACGTGCAGAAATCATTTAAACTAGAAAAGCAGATATAGATGGCATCGAAAAAATAAAGATCTGCTGTAGATAATGTGTTTAAATTGAATCTGCGATACAGTAGACCATATAGGAATCATTGTCCTTACACAATTCATGAATGTTGGAAGGTACGCATGTAGCCTGCTCTGTCCAGGCATTAGTTGTGTTTATAAATAAATATACTTTCATTTATACTTCACTGTGGTATCCACTGGCAAAGGACACGCCATAGTCATAAACGTAATCTTAAATATACTGTACACACTCACTGACAACTGATCGATGATTGACTTCGGAAGTGGTCTTACTGTATGCATTGCCCAAAAAGATTCGTAAATGAATATCAATTCGAATTTTAATTATACAGTAGCACAGTTGGATATCACTGTACACTCCGGCAGTAAGTGCGAGTGTCATTCCTGGACATGTGATTGGTTAATGGGACAGGGCGCTACAGATGTTCTCGATCAGGAAAACTTAGTATGACACTCTTGATGTGTGTACTGAAAAGTGCGTTCGTGGCAGACCTTCTCCCGGATATATGCATAGCTTCGTAATATGCATATAGGATGTATGCTAGTAAGGCAAAATAGTATAAGATGCATATAGAATACAACGATAATATTTATTTTATCTTATTCAATATATATGCTCCAATTTACTTCATTGTATGATTGTACACTCAGAAACTGCATTACTAGAATATACTTGGTTCTTAAACTTGGTTCAGACCATGGACCACCAGCGCAGTAGCAAAAAAAAAAAAAAAAAATCGTGAACAGAATATATTTTGTTGGTTGAAGTTGCATATTAATCATGCTGATGATAAAAGTTGTTTTTACCAGTAACATAAGAAAATGTTGGTTACGTTACACTGGAGTAATATTTTCTGAAATAGATCACTATCATAATGGGTAGAAGTAAAATACAAGTTGAAAGAGTGATTTTTCATTATATTTGAAAGTGTTTTTCATAGAAATGGCGTTGATGAATTCATTGGACATATTTGATGTCTTGCAGGAAAACTCGAAGAGCGACTGTTGCGTCCTCATCCCAGGCTTTACTTCTCCAGGAAGTTGACGTCGGCGCGGCCGAAGTACTCGTTGGACCTCCTGAAGGCGGCGGCCTCGGAGCAGGGAAGAGCAAACTCGGGGTAGTCGCACACGAGACGTTCCTGGTCGAACATGGTGCCCTCGCCGCACATGAAGGAGAAGTGGCGGGTGATGTAGAGGTCGTTGTCGATGTAGGGCAGACACACGTGGAACAGAGCGCAGTCGTTGCTGGTGTCGGCGTAGTATCCGTAGGGAAGTTCGGCGCAGTCGAATCCGGTGGTGATTCCACCCAGAACCAGCGAGGCGTTGGAGGGCAG
>NC_091565.1:28542174-28544674 GCF_042767895.1 Penaeus vannamei
CATAATCATTATTATTATTATGGTTATTAATATTATTAGCATCCCCATTATCATTATCATTAACATGTATATCATTATCACTATTCTTGTTCTTATCTTTATTATTATCATTATCATCATTATTTTCATTATTGTTATTATCATTATTATCATTATTATCATTTTCATTATTATCATTATTGTTTTCGTTATTTTTATTATTGTTATCATCATTAAGATCATTATCATTATCATATCTATTATCATCTTAATCATCATTATCAGTATCATTATGATTGATATTGTTATTACCATTATTATTATCATTATAATCATTATCAATATTTTCAGTATCATTACCATCATTATCATTTTACCATCATTATTATCATCCCCATTACCATTACTATAATTATCATTATCATTATTATTAGTATTATTGAAATTACTATTATCATTTCCATTATCATTATTTTATTTTATTATTATTGTAATTATCATTACCGCTGTTACTTTTATTCAATAATTATTATTATCCTTATCAATGTGATTATTATCATTATCATTATTACTATTATTATCATCATTATCACTTTTGTTGTTGTTGCTGCTATTGTTTTAATCATTATTATTATCATTATCTTGATCATCATAAGTATTATGAACACTGTTATTACTATTATCATCATTGTTGTTATAATCATTATCATTATTGTTACAATTAATGAAATCATATTTTTTCTTATCAGTATAATTATCATTATTAATATTACTATTAATGACTTTATCATTATCATTGTTAGTATCCTTATCATCATTATCATCATTGTTGTTGTTGTTGTCATTTTTGTTATTACCAATGTGATTACCATTATCATTACTGTTATCAGCAATATGTTTATTTTCAATATCATTATCATTATCATATTCATCATTCTTACTCTTAGTATCATTACTACTAGTATAACGTCTTATCGCCAGGTACCTTTGTTATAAACCTGAGAGAGGGGCTTCGGCATCGGCCAAGCAAGAGGACCCAACGTGCTCTGGACATGTCTTCATCCTGGGCCATGAGCAGCGGCAGCAAGGACTCGGTGGGTTGTGCTGACAACTTGATAACCTGACAACATTCCTTGCTGGCACATTGACGGACTCAGAACTATCTTAATATCTTCTTCCTTTGTTGTGTCTCGCGATTGAGTTGATCATTGATTATTTGGTCCTTGATATCACTGAAGTGTACAGATCGGTGAAACCACAATGAAATTCAAGAACGACAAAACGCATGAATTGGCAACAGTGACGTGACGGCTGATCCTTAATATGCGGTATCCTGGCGTGGAATTCACCATAACACGTGTTTTACGAATTTATTCTAGAGCAGTGATACGCAAACGCATTACCCCTTTATCATGACCTCAAGTTGGTTTTAAGATAACGATTGATACTGTATATCCAATTTTGCTTTTTTTCTTAGTTCTTTACGTGCAATACATTAATCACTGGAGCAAATTAATGATGCATTCTAAGGGTAGTGAATTATATAACAACTGATTTTTTACGTGCCGTCTACAAAAATAACTCGAATTATAAATTGTACATTCCTACAACTTCTGGCCTCGACGCATCGCAAGGAGACCCCTCGGGACCCAGAAGCCACGGCCCGCGGTTGGAATCCACTGCTCTACAGTATAGTGTTATTTGAGCTGCTTACAGTAGCTTCTTATCACGCAGCGCATCGCCCATTTTGGTTCCGGGTGTATTCGCTATTTCGGTGGGACTGCCCATGTACCTGTTAATCCCTCCGTGGGTGTTAGCTTGTGGTATTATCGGAAATTATGCAAGGGGGGTGTGAGGTAATGCGGGGTTTTCTGCCTTTCTCCCGAGATTCAGCGGGAGGCCTCCAGCGTAATGGGATTCAAGGTGGATTTTATAATGAAATTAACCTCCTCCAGGAATTCGGATCTACGAACGCCCTTTACCTAAGAGGAAAGTGATTTTGTTTCATTACTGTCCGCAGACAAAGGATGAACATAATCTTTGTTAAAGATTGCATGCCTGTAGATCCTCGTCACTTTGCCGTATCATGATATCCGCATATGTAGATTCTAACAATTCATCTATAGTAAACTCTACGTTAATGAGAATGCCATTCAACAGGGTCAGCCTTAACTCTATCGTTTAAGGTCAAAATGATATCATCTGAGCATTATATTCCAACTATGTTTTATTTGCGTAATTTCAAAATTATAATTGATGCAACAAGAATTTCCATTAGCCTCATTAACTAATTATTAGTAGTATCCCTATTGTTGTTAGTCTTGCTGTCATCATAGCTGATTTGATGATTGGTGTTGTCGTCCTCTTCATCACCATGCCTGTTACATTTGCCTTTATTGTCGGCGTCATCGATATTGCTATTGTTGCTGCAGTTGCCTTTGCTGTTGCTATCATTTTTTAGCGTCATCATCGCTGTCATATCATCACATTCGCCATTATCAATTTTTGTATTACCATTACC
>NC_091565.1:28569882-28574882 GCF_042767895.1 Penaeus vannamei
ACACACACACACACACACACTTCACTCACCCACCCACACCTGCATGCAAATCTCGGAGCACACATCTTCATTGTTTACCCTGAACCACAGCCTCGTCGAAAACAGCTGATAGCCAGCGAGACGCACCCGATAAACCCACTCAGGTTGTAATACACAGAAACTCTTGACTTTTATTATAAACAACGTCACAGGAATCAGAATATCTTAGTTTTCAATTCAGAATTTTACAAAGAATTAGTTTTTTTCAGTTGGTACTAATGACAGAGAATAAAGTCTATCATCATCTTTGTCTCTCTCTTTGGTATCTGAAAAAAATACAAACCTGGTAACATGTGCTGTAAGGATGACAGTAAAATACTTTTATGCGCTCGAGTATATAAAAGAAAGATATAAATTATGCTTAAATGGAAAATAAGAAAAGAAAAAAAAGAAGCGATCTTCGAGCTGGTTCATTATATATATGAATATATATATATATATATATATATATATATATATATATATATATATATATATATATATATATATATATATATATATATATATATATATATATATATATATATATATATATATATATATATATATATATATATATTTATTCATTTATTTATTTATTCATTTACTTTTTACCAGGAAGAAGGGAAAATATGAAGGTGCAAGGAAACTAACTTCATACACATTTTATGAACGCTATCCAATTCTTTTCATAGCGTTAGTAAACAAGCTTACTAGCTTCCTTAAATCATCTTCTGAAACATTTATAGCTCATATATTATGGATATTATTCTCAATGCACGTAACTTGTATGCCTTTATCTCTCTTATCGAAAATCCTTTCCTGGGTATATTCTTACTGACATGCAGAATCCCTCAGTGGCTATACTGTAAGATATGTTTTTCTTTATGTTTGGAGCGACGAGGCTCATGGTAAACCACCGAGTGCGGTGAAGCTCCAGAGATTCAGAATAAAGGATTGGATAAAGAAAATATAAAGTTGATTTTCAATTACAACCAGTCTCCCCTTTTCTCGTCTGATTTCTTTTTATATTTTTGCCAAAGATTTTTTTTAATATCTACAAGTGCGTACATATAAGATAAGATAATAAGATAATAGCCATTTTCCTGTTGTAAAATTGGTGAGGTAAGCGGGACCTCGAGATCTACAACGTAAGGACAGTTTTCCTAACAAAGAGAGAGCCAGAGAAAAGGTAAACTGGCACCTAAAGATCGCTTATCTGAACTGCGAAAACAATAAAATCCTATTCTATAATGTGTCAATGCCGGCGATTTTTACAGCGTTGTAAAATTGCCGCAAACCATCCCCTCCGCTCTGCCGGAAAACTTGGAAGGCACCGGACAGGATCCTGGGCTGTGGCTTCTCTGAACGTCTCGGGCGCGCCAGGCATTTCTCCGTCCAGCGCAGACTCGCAGAACGTGACCCGCCTCGTGGCTCTGACCATGTTCATCGATGAACTATGTCGATTGCATAAAGTCCCGCTTGCAACCTCTTGAAACAACGAAACGTATTAACGGTTCGGCTAAGGAACTTTCACTCTTTGTCCTTACACTGAGTGTCCTGGACTTCGGTAGCCGTTGACTCCTGCCGAGGGGTCCAGAGGGAGCCGCTGGAGTCTCCTGCTGTGACCAGCTCTAGGGCTTTGGTAACACATGAAAATGACGTTACATTTGGTTGAGTAAAACGACAGAAACAAAAAATTAAAGGGACGTGCCATTAAGAGTATATATATATATATATATATATATATATATATATATATATATATATATATATATATATATATATATATATATATATATATGTATGTATATATAAACAGATATGGCGTAAGTGATAAATCACAACGATTTTGGCCTTATGCAGATATGAAGCAGATTATGAACTCCTTTTTCAACCGCGCTTCGGATTGAATAAAAGAAAAAAAGTGAAACAAATCACATGCACCTAAAGCTAAACAATGAAATACAAAACAGGGCTGCCAAAAAAGCATCAACACAAGGCTAAAGTTGTAAATATTTCCTACAGATAAGTTATTTTCGGATCTCTCTATCGTCGAAACAACAGCAGGGATGTAAAACTATTTTGACTTTGTTAATGCGTTTCTCTCCTAATATGGACCGGGCGGTTCTCAAACAGGTGCTACGAGAATTCGTGATAATCTTTATAGCACTTTACCGACACGACCATGAATAAAAGTAATTTCCATAAGCGATTCTCAGGGAAGATGCGCCTTTGGTTATAATGAGACCCGCATGGCCACTCCCTGGACGAGGAAACGGTGTCCTCGCATCATGCTTTCTCTGTTCTTACTTTTCCGTTAGGGAAGTGGACACTGAAGTAGTCACTTTCTCGCCTTCTCTTCCTTCTCCTTTTCCTTCATCTTCTCCATCCATCTCCTCCACTTCCTCTTCCTCTACCTTCTCCTCCATTTTTTCCTCTTCCTTTTTCTCCTTTCCCTCTTCCTCTACCTCCTCCTCCTTCCCCACATACATGGAGCTCCGGGGACCTGTGACGCAGCCCTCTGGGGCTCATCAGAGACCCAGCGGGAAGCCCGGGCGCGGCGGAGCGTGGGCGTCGTCCGGCTCCGGGAGGCGACGCCGGACGAAGGGAAGCCGAAGCGATCATGGGATAATGGTCCGCAGGAACTGACCGGCTTCGCACCTCCGGCCGGGGAACTCCCAGTCATCCCCGATATTAATCGTCCCTCGCGTTTCGCCGGCCGGGGTCTGTTCACCGTTTAAGACGTCATGTCAATTATATAAAAAAGAAAATGAAAAGAACAGGGGAAACAAATATATGACCAATAATGATATTAATGTGACTACCAATGAAGGCAAGGAAGTCAGGTTTTTTGCAACGCCCTCCTTTCGATGCGACTCCAAAGCACGCCTCTTCTGCGTCGTCAGCCAGGGTCTATCTCTCGACCTTTGAGGAGGGGCTGTGGGGATGGGGGGGGGGGGGTATGGACGGTGTGAAGAATTGCACTTGACTCTCCGCAGACGAACGGCCCAGACGGCTCCATAATTTGGCTGACCACCTGCGAAGCCTCCTCACGCACTTCCTTTGAAATGTTTGTTTTACTATCTTCGCCTCTCTCTCTCTCTACCCCCGCCCCACCTCTCTCTCTCTCTCTACCCCTCCCTATCTATCTATAACCCTCCCTATCTATCTATATATATATACATATGTGTGTGTGTGTGTTTGTGTGTGTTTGTGTGTGTGTGTGTGTTTCTCTATGTGTGTGTGTTTGTGTGTGTGTGTGTGTGTGTTTGTGTGTGTGTGTGTGTTTGTGTGTGTGGGTGTGTCTACTTATCTGGTTATTTGTTTTGGGTAATTAGTCTGATGATACTTTTAAGAGGTTGGTCATGAAAGGGAGAGTATGACTTAGTGAAATATCGTTCGTTCGTACATAAGCAATATACGTAAAAAGATACTATATAATGACACATGTGAAACGAGTATCATGTAACCCTTTTCGCTAATCTGAAGAAGTAACAGGTTTGTTCGACGTGTTAGGGAACCCTTTCTCTTGGCCTTTTCCCTTCTTTTTAATATCACTTTCTCTTTCACAAAGACACGCACACACATACATAGACTGGAACACACACACACACATTCAAAACATGCACATATACACTTTCTCTCTTTCACACACACACACATACATATACACACACGCACACACATGCACACACACACACACACACTCAACACACACATACACGCACAGCACACATACACAAACATATAAACACCCGAACGAAAGAGCACCCAACATACGGGACCTTTGCTCTCCCAGTGACATAACACCATCGGGGGAAAATTCTGACGAAACTGACCTTGGCATCCCTGTCGGCCGAAAAAAGTCATTCATATCTGTCACGTCAAGGCATTCCTACGGTTTCCCTCCCGGTTCAGTGTTCTTTGTCCCCGGTGGGAATTCCTCTCGACTTCCCACACTTGAGAAGTCCCAGGAATGTGAAATGCGTTCTTGGTGTAGTTTGGATTGAGAATATTCTCTCTTTTTGCTTTTTCAAGGATGACTCGAGCGAGGAGGGATGGCAGTGAGCAGCTTTGGTTTAGGATCGGATTCCACGGGTATCTGAGTATTGCAGATGGTGGTTGCCGAAGACCTTTATTATCTCCGCCAAGGAGGTTATGCTTTTGGTAGCGGTCAGTTTGTTTTTGTTAGTTTGTTCTTTGGGTAGCAGGATAAATAAAAATGTTATGAATAGATGGAATTCTACGAGATGTGTCTTTCCTTAATTTAGATGCCATTAAATTTTGGTGGCGATCCGGATCACGATTTTTAAAGGATTGCATTATCATTAGCAGTATTATTATCATTACCTTTATCCTCCGCCTTAGCTGGGGTTTGCGCTCTCTGATCGCTTCTATTTTCTTTTCTATTTATTATCATTATCATAATAGAAATAATGATTGTAACTACAGTAATAATAATAATTATAATAATTATTATTATCATTATCATTCCTCCTATTATCATTGTTATCATTACTATTATTATTATCATTATCATTTTTATCATCATCATCATTATTATCATTATAATTATTATAATCACTATAATCCTCATCATCATTATTGCCATTTTTCCATTTTCAGTGTGATTAAAGTTTATATATAGTAAGTAGGTTCTTGTAGGTTCACCTTTATCAATATGCATTTTCTATTCCATAACGTTCTAACCTCTGATAACAAAACACAAAAGGGCAAATTGATTTCATCCGCGAAAAATTATGCAATCCCCAAAACTAACACTTTTTTTAAATCTGAACATATCTTCCCGCAAGAGAACAAACAAAGAAGCCCCTTGCTGAAAGTGACAGTCTGACACACCTTTTTTTTTTTTTTTTTTTTTTACAACAAAGAGCGCATCAAAACCACACAGGATATCCGTGTATAATCATCCCACGCCCACGCTTCGAGGGAGGCGTTTCATGTGTGCAAGGGAGGTA
>NC_091565.1:28582382-28587382 GCF_042767895.1 Penaeus vannamei
ATACAGGCAGCAAAACACTCTCCTTTCCAAACATAACAGATCGCCCAGCCTCCCACCGCGGGTTCCCTTGGCAATTTGGGCCTTTCGTCACAGTCGGCTAAAGGTATCGACACTGTTAACGCAAAATTCGATACAGCTGTAGGTTTATAGGCCGGAACCTGCGCCTGTCCACATTCTCTCTGCTCGGTTTTCTGAGCAAATGTCCAAATATTCATCTTTTCCCGCAAATTTATAACAGTTAAGACATTTCTTAAAGACAAAAATGTACACATAATGATGGCACTTAGTTACATACAATAATAACCTCAACCAAATACGCAAAAAGACAAACGCCAACAAATAATCACAAACACTATAATGAAATGCAAGATACAAAAACATACATGGCCATATATAGAAACAATTAAAGCCCACACAAACACAAAAGATAAAAATCGCACACACACATTCGCGCACACACATAATGATATTTATGTATATGACCGAACGTAAAAAGAAAGAAAGGGAAAAAACAAGTACACACTTATTATAAAACACACATACGCAAATGACCAAACACAAAACGAACAATCAAATACGGAGTAAAAGCAAAACAAAACAAACAAACATAAACATACACGCACGCTTATTAAACACACATACGCACATAACGAGCTACAAAAGCTACACACACACTCGCACGCACAGAAAAAAAGACTCGAAAGGACAGTGTCAGACCCAGGAGTAATTTTAGAAAGTGGACATAATAAATACCAGCCAACCACGCCATAACCCGCTGCAGAAAAAGGATTTATAAGGTGTATATGGGAACGTCAAAAAGCCTGGGTTGTCGACCCGAAATTTATGCTGATTATAAAAGACTGTTTAACGATCCAATTGGACGGCCGTTGCGCTATAAAGGCTTTGGCATCGGATTCCATTTGTTCTTTTTAAAGGCTTTTGTGTGAGATTGGCGGTGTTGGAACGTCTTCTGGTGAAAAGTATTTTGTTTTTGCAACAGTGGATCAGTTTCATTGTATAGACATATATTTCAGAATCATTTTAGTATCGGGACCGTGTTTCTTTGTTTAGGAATAAAGTGAAGGATAAACTACAACAACAACAACAACAACAACAATAATAATAATAATAATAATAATAATAATAATAATAATAATAATAGTAACAATGATAATAGTAATAATAATGATAAAAGTAATAATGATAATGATAATATAATAATAATAATAACAATAATTACGATGATAATGATGATGATGATAATAATAACGATAATGATAACAAAGATACTGCTATTACTACTACTACCACTACTACTAATGATAGTAATGATAAAGGTAATAGTAATATTGATGATAATGATAACAGTAATGATAATGATAGTGATAATAACAGTAATGATAATAAGGGCAATGATCGTAGTAACTATTAACAAAATTGATAATAACAATAACAATGATGATAATGATGATGATAATTATAATAATTATGATACTAATAATAATTATGATACTACTAATAATGACTAATTATAATGATAATAGTAATAATAATAATAATAATAATAATAATAATAATAATAATAATAATAACGATAATGATAATAACAATGATGGCAATAATAATGGAAACAATGATAATAGTAATAATAATGATGATAATAGTAATCCTACTATCACTACTGCTACTACTACCAATAATAATAAAAGAAATATTGATAATAATAGTAATGATAAGAACAACAACAGCAATAACAGTAATGATAATAACAATGAAAATCACGATAATAATGATAATGATAATGATAAATAGGATAATAATGATAATAATAATAATAATAATAATAATAATAATAATAATAATAATAATAATAATAATGATAATAATAGTAATAATTATAATAATGATGATAATAATAATAATGATAACAATAATGATAATAATAATAATAATAATAATAATAATAATAATAATAATAATAGTAATCATAATAATAATAATAATAATGATAATAATAATAATAATAATAATAACAACAATAATAATAATGAGGATAATAACAATAATAAGGATAATCACAATAATGATAATGATAAGAATTATAATCATAATATATTTATCAGTCCTCTTCTCTTCTGACTTGACCTTTTGGCGTTTTTCTTTGTTTACTGGGCTGATATTATATATATATTTTCATAAGTAATGATTTCATTCTTCTTTAACGTTTCTTTTCAATTCTTGTTGTCTGGCCTTTTGGAAATCTTTGTTTTTATTTAACAAAGAGCCCCTTTTGTATATTCATTTTTTTTATTATTTAAAAAAATCTAATGCACTCTCAGTATGATTTTAGGTTTACCTTTTTTACCTTTTATTCTGTCTTTTTCATTTCGAAACGTGTGATTTGCCAGGTAGTCGAAGCTTTGTGTGCCCGTTTTTTCATTTTATTTATAAATGTTTTTGGCATAATTCCCCTCTTTTATTTTTAGCTATTAGATATTGATTTTCTTTATTTGTTCTGTGATATTTTAGTTATTTTTATCATTGTATAAAATTGATTATGGATTTTATTGTGTGTAATGTTTCTGCCTAATTATTTTTTTTTAGTTCGTTTTATCTGTTTTAGCTTTTTCATTTGTGATTTTTATAATCATGTTTTGCATTTTACTGTCCTTACTATATGAATTACATTGTAAATACTTGTTTCTTAAAGAAAACTTGTATTACTTTGTTCCTCCCGCCTATAAAAAGGGGAAGATTCCGCTGAATAAATGAAAATGTTAAGTCTGAACCTATGTCTGCGTGTCCTCCATGGCTCTTACAGTGAGATGGCGTCGAACCGGAGAGAAGGTTGTATCTGACCTCATCATATGCTTCCTTTAAAGAAGGCAAGATGTTGCAATAAACACTGAACACTAAGATATTGAGCATTCGGAAGGTTTTGATAATGCATCATCATCCTAACCCCGAGACAGACCCATCCTTCCTTGGGGGCTTTTAAGGGAATTCAGTTGTGTCCAGGACCTTAGTCTCTTTATCCGTTTCAAGAGCATAATCACTTGAATGATGCATCTTATGGTAGGCCCCTTGCCACAGATACCCTTACACAACAGATATAATAATAATGATAATAATTATAATAATAATGATGATAGTGATGCTAATAAGAAAAACAACAGTGATAATGATAATGATAATAACGAGGAAAAATGTTAACAATAATAATAATGATAATAATGATTATTATTATTTTTAATAATAATGAAAATTATAATGGTAATAAGAATAAGGGTAATAAGAATCAGTCAGACTAATGCTTCAATAGTGCTTCATCTTTCATTACCTAATAATAATAATGATAATGATAATAGTAATAATAGTAATGATAGTGGTATTAATAATTATAATAATGATATTGATGGCAACAAGAACAAGAATGACAAAAACAACAATCACAATGGTAATGGTAATTGTAATAACAATAATAATACCATCAACGATAATATGGGTAATGATAATAACAATATCAATAAAGATACAAATAACAAGAGTGATAATAATAATGATAATATTTATAATTACAATGATAATGATAATTGTGTTAATAGTGATATCAATAAAAATAATAATGATAATGATAATGATAATGATGATAATAATTACAATGATAATGATGATAATCACAATAACAACGATAATGATAATAACAGTAATAACAATAATAATAATAATAATAATAATAATAATAATAATAATAATAATAATAATAATAATAATAATAATAATGATAATAATAATAATAATAATAATAATAATAATAATGATAATAATAATAATAATAATAATAATAATAATAATAATAATAATAATAATAATAATAATAATAATAAAATAATAATAAGATAATAATAATAGTAATAGTAATAATAATAATAAAAATATTGATAATAATAATAGTAGTAATGATAATAGTAATATTAACAATAAGAATAAGAATCATAACAATACTGACAATGAAATTAATAAGAATGCTGATAATATCAAAAGCAACATTTACAATATCAACAATGGCAACAATAGCAAAAATATATTAGTAACACTAAGAAAAGAACAACAAAAGTGTTGTTAATAATGTCATTATTTTAAGCTATATTTTGATCACTATCATATTTATATCATAAGGTCTTTCTTATCACAGCTATTTACATCACAATCAACCAAACAGCGTTATGAGGAGAGGATTTTATCATTGTGCTCGGCGAAAATATCAAAAGTGAAAGGTCAAATAATTGAAAGAAAATGATAGTGGTAATAATGAGGATATCTGGAAGGAACGCATCAAAAGATACTGAGGCTTTTAATCGCCATTGAACCTTTAATAATTGGTCAGCTGTCCCCTTCCTTCCCGGTAATCAGCACATCGCAGAAACATAGCCCCGGCCTCTTACCTTCCTTGCTCATACTTTTAATATGATCAAATCTTGACAGTTATTTTTCTGTAGCTTCTTTATCCGATCTAAACTGGTGGGCGAAAGAACAGGATTCTCATTACGGAATGTGCTCGGGGAACGTGACCGGCCGCCTGAGCATGAGGTGAATGTGACCCCTTCCCCTTCCCCCTCCCCCGCCCCCAATTAAGAGTGAAAGGTCCCCGGCAGCCGCGTCTGTCACCGGTTCCTGGCTGTCCTCTGTCCCGACGGAAGGGCCGACTCGCGATGGGATGGAGAAGGACTTTCTAAGGTTTTGAAATCACTGAAGCTTCGTCCATGTTCGTCAAGTTCCCCTTTCTACTCTAGTCGCTCCTGGTTTACCTTCCATGTAAGAAACAGCGGACTGAAATGAGACTAATAGTTCTGGGAATTTCAGTTTTCAAGAAAATGTGTGCATCTCAACTACAATTTTCATACTTAGCTAATTCAGAAAAGTACGTTGAGGAGTCATGCTAGACTAGTTATGCTTCAATAGAGCTTCATCTTTCATTACCTATCGGGCATTTATGCAGC
>NC_091565.1:28647450-28649950 GCF_042767895.1 Penaeus vannamei
CTATCAATTACTAAAAAACAAGGAAATTAAGGAACGATTTACAACGGAATACTTCAGGCGACGGAAAAGTGTTGAATTCGAAACTGAATGGCAGGAACATGATAGGAATATGACGCGGTATGGAGCAGGGAGTCTGAACTGGACGGAAACAGAACTACAGCTCATCGATCTTAAAACCAGTAAAAAAAAGTCCACGGGCTGACGACTGCACCCAAGGATTAGTGCTATGAATTAACAGGAAGAATGGCGGAAGGGAAGTGTAGAGGAATGCGTTTGAGGAGAATAGCATAGAGTTCTATGTAACATAGACAAAAAAGCTGCTTTTCCTGAAATTTCCAACCGGATTCATTAACGCACTTACGATGGTAAAATCACTAGTAACTATAGTTACCATAGTAAGCAGACAGCGGTGGCATTCACTAACAACTTACCATCAGAGTTACAATGGTAATTTTTACCAGTGGGTGGAACAATGGTAATTTCTGGGAAGACGATGTCACCATGTGTTATCTCGTCCAAAAATCAAGTTTTAGGTTTGTTTTGTACCTGATAAAATTAATATGATGGCAAGCATATCACATTATGGAGATGGCGAAAAAATGCAAATTTCACATGAGACTATCAAGAAAAAAATCTATACAAATTCTCGTCACATTATAGGTAGACATAGACTGTCGAGTGCATGGAATGGATAGGTAGGTGAACTCAAAGAATTCTCTGATATAATTATGATAAATTCTATAGAAAAAACTACATTGCAGATATATAAACTGGCAATACCAACGTTAAACAAGTATAGCAACTGTGTCTGTCGGCATTTTGGCAAAGGACAACAACCCCCCAATCGCATGGGCAAGAATGAGTTTGGAATATTTTCTTTATTTGACGATAGATGGCGATGAATAAAAAAAACATTTGGCCCGGTTTTGTGTAACAATGGTGAAAAATGAATAAAAAACTATTTGGACTGTCTTTTTAGTCTGCGGTTAACAATTATATATTCATATAACGGTGTTTGTATTGGTTCCTATTAATACGATAAATAGCCAGGGAATTCTGTGAATATCCACCATGATGGATATGATTTATGAACTTATTATTTTTTCGCTGTGCCTACTTCTGTTTACATGTTACGTGTTTCTACGAATGTAACTAAACGATTGTTTATGGCGCTTGCTGATTGGTTGAATTGCTTTCCTAGATCCGTCTATTGGTTACCATTAGAATGAGTCTATTTACGATTGTAACTCAGTCGATGCGGGTTACCATTTCTTCGTGAATCCTGCTTTGCCATCACTGCTAAACGCAATGATAAATGACCGCTGGTAAATACAGTCAGTGAGTGGAGAGGGACATAAAGTGAATTGCTGAAATGTCGTGGATATAAGGGAGATTGAGAGAGAAACAGAACATATCACCCTTATGTTAGAGTTTGTGGAGAAAGAGGGAACAGCAAACCATCTGATTTATTAGTGCAGCAGGTTGGGTCAAACGAGAATACAAGAGGCGACATGACAACGTTGCCAGAGTTGGGAACAAGAAGTCATGCAAATAATATGAATTCCCTTATGCCTCGAAATGGTACAAACGCACACTAGGAACAGTCATCGAAAATGACATCGAAACATTATATATATGAACACGATAAAACAACTGAGGAGGAAACGGAATAAAAACAATGAAAAGGTAGGAATGAAAAGAGAAAAACTGACATAAAATCGAAGGTCTGAATCCTACAATAAGAAATCAATGAAAAGTAACGAAATAAAACAAAAAAGAAAAAGAAAAAAGAAACAAACGAAACAAAATAAACACACAAAAACTAAGATGGTACAACAAAATGAATTCAAGGACTACAGAACAATGGATAAACATTATTTTTTCACCTTTAGTTTCTATGGCCAAAACGTACACACTACTTGTCAATAGGATTGGTGGGTCTAGCAGCTCGAAAAAGGGTCGATTCCAGAGTCTCTTCTATGACCTCTCTCGTTCCCTAGAATAATCTGACTCTTGGACACAGACAAAGTCGCGAGTGAAAAGCAAAGAACAAAACATGGTGAATGCATAGCCTCTGGTTCCATTTTAAGGCTTATCAATTTCTAATGTTTCTTCTAATTTATTTTGCTGGTTAAAATATCTAAATGTCAGAATTTTGTTGAAAAAAGTAAACATAAGCACAAATACGATACAGAAATAAAATAAACGAGAAGTTGAAATCATGAACTAAAAACGCAAGCAGAAATACGTGCACACGTGCAAATAAAAACAATTAGGGTAGATTATACAATTAGATGATATAAAAAGGGCTTATCATATAATTGCTGGGATCAGTTTACTCGTAAACTCCAATATCATACACGTAAAACTAAAAAAAGAAAAGAAAAAGTCTTAATGAAACAATAGTCCTTATCTCCTACACTTCCCCCTTACATTAATACGTTTAATGTTGCCAAACTCCTTAACATGCAATTCATCCTAGTCCCCGGAGAGCGGTCGC
>NC_091565.1:28708021-28710521 GCF_042767895.1 Penaeus vannamei
CATGGGAATGGTGTTCTATTGGATGTATGGGTGACGAAGCTCTCCCTTGAGTACAGTTCCTAGTAGTGTTCAACCCATCTCTGAGTATATATAGACATACACACCCACCCTCACATATGCAGGTAAAAGGCAAAATAGAAGAAAAATCCTATTTTTTTCCAAGTGGCAGAGCTGCGGGTGCGGGAGAGGTTGTGGGACACTCAAGGGCAATCGAGGGTATATCGTCCAATATCCATAAAGCTCTTTCATGGCAGCTAATTTATACACGATTTCGTTTTATTCCAGATGCGGGTTGCGGCTGCACTGTGTGTGGCGATAGCATGTGTGTTGGTGGCAACGGGGAGCGGCGAGAATGCGACGCAGTCAAACTGCATCCTCTTCCTGGCGCCAATCTCCTCCAAGAGCCACAAGAACTTCTACATGGGAATAGTCAATGCGCTGGCCGATCGCGGGAGTCAGGTACGTAAGCGAGGCAGGTTGACTGACATGCGACGAAAACTTGGTGTAGCCTATATATATTACAATCTAAGTACATAACAGACTTTGTTATTCCAAGAAATTGTTCTTATATCAATTTTATGTTAAAGCAATGGGTTCAGGCAAGTTCGTTATCCAGCATTACCATACTGAATAATAATTACTTTTATATATTTATTTTTTATCTCATATTATTTTATCGTCTTTTATGTCATAAACAGGTTTTACCGTCTTAGGAGTATGCATTGATTTTCTTCAGTGAAATATTTTATTACTGTTACTTTGTGGCTTCTATCTTCGTTTTTCCATACTTAATGTTTTGTATTAGTATCAATTTACAAAACCGCATTCTTTCTTTTCAAGTTTGGTTCTTCAAACATCTTTCTGGATTTGGCCTCACTTCCTGCAAGGAGGACATTTTCATCAGCAAACCTAGGATTGCAATTTTTTTCACAACTGACGCGGATTTTCTGTCGGTTCAGTTGTGTTCTTTCAGGTATTTCTTTCTGTTTAGCCGAACTCCTCTTGTTTTTATATATTCTTATCTGCACCATACGTTCTGGGTCTACATTCGCTCACGTGTTGATATAGGTCTGTGGAATTCCTTTATCCTGAAAGGTTTCCATAGTATTTCTGAATTCCAGCAAAAGAGATAATCCTGTTAGACACTCGTTGTCAGGTAGCCATAAGTGAAGAGATTCTCTAGTGTAAACATATTCTTTTTTCTGTATAATTCCTTTATCCTGGAATGCTTTCATAGCATTTCCGAATTCCAGCAAGAGAATCCTGTTAAACATTCGTTGACAGGTAGTAGTAAGCGAAGGGATTCTCCAGTGTACACATTTCCTTTTTTTCCAGGTAACAATAGTATCTCCGTTCCGGCCATCAAAGATTCGAGAAAACGTCCGTGAAATCCTGGTGCCTGGGATCAACCTCCATGACTACATCCCCAACTTGTTCAAGGGCAAGACTGCAGGACCCATGGCGCTCATGTCGGCCGCTCCTACGCTTTGTTCGGAGGCGCTAGGGAAGGAGGAGGTGCAAGCTCTGTTGAAGGAGGAGTTTGACGTTGTCCTGATTAGCATCTTCATTAGCCATTGTTTCCTGTCGATTGTTCATAAGATGCAGGTTGGTTTAGAAATTTTGTATTCGATTTTTTGTCATCTGATCACTCTTGTCACTCCATAAGGGAAGAAAAGGTATGAAAGGAAAAGTACTAACACACATACACACACAATATATGCTTGTGTGTGTGCATGCATGTATGTATATATATAGGTAGATAGATATTGTGAATGTATTTAAATGTGTGTACCTATATATATATATATATGTGTGTATATATATATATATATATATATATATATATATATATATATATATATATATATATATATATATATATATATATATATATAGTGTGTGTGTGTGTGTGCTGAAGTGTGTAGAATTGAAGATTCACCTGACATCCATGACCTGTTATTTTTTTCCTTGCTTAGCTGTTGTTGCTGCAATTACGTAGCATAATTTGAAGATGCTCTAGTAGTTTTTTGTTTATTAAATCCTTTTTTGATCAGTGCCATTCTACTTCAGCGTAATGTTTTGGTAATTCGTGGTAACTAGCATCAGCTCGACGTTCGATGACCCTGCCGCAGAAACCGCGTCCTGTTTCACCAAGATAAACTTCAAAGCATTTGCTGCAGGGATGCCATGTAAGGCGCTGTCGGGTCTGCCAAAATATTTGCTTTTGGCCTTGGAGGAGTTAGTCTCTGGTGCTATGAGGAATTCTCAAGGAATTGCTCTTGCCAGTATGCTCTTCGTCTTTCTTCTGGTTATGAATTGACCTCATTTCATGTATTCCTTGGCTAGAGATCCTCTTCTACATGAAGAAAATATTTTCTGCGACTAACTTTTTACAGTACAAAGAAAAGTATTGGATGCAGTCATTTGCATTTGCTTCTCCGCCCACAGACGTCACCACCTTGATGGTCCAGTGTTCAGTTGAGAAAGCTGACACTGTTCT
>NC_091565.1:28735521-28738021 GCF_042767895.1 Penaeus vannamei
ACATTACCATATTGAATAATTATTATATAATATTTTTATTTTATTTCTATCTCTTATAGGAATAAGCACTGATTTTCTTCCTTAATGAAATCCTTTTTTGAATAGTACTTTGTAGCTTTTGTTTTTGTTTTTCCATGCTATATGTTAGTTTTGATCTTCAAAACACGATTCTTTCCTTTCAAGTTTGGTTCTTCAAACAATTTCCTGAATTTGGCCTCACTTCCTGCAAGGAGGACAGTTTCATCAGCAAAATTTTTCACCACTGACGCGGATTCTCTTTCGGTTCAGTTGTGTTCTCTCAGATATTTCTTTCCGCTTAGCCGAACTCCTCTTACAATGTTCACGCTTCTACTAACTTTTTTCTGTTCTTATCTGTACTATACGTTCTCGTTACGTTATTGTTCATGTGCTGATATAGGTCTGTAGAATTCCTTTATCCTGGAATGCTTCCATGGTGTTCCTGAATTCCAGCAAGAGAGAGAATCCTGTTAAATATTAGTTGACAGACAGTCGTAAGCGAGGGGACTCTCCAGTGTAAACATTCCCCTTTTCTTTTCAGGTAACATTGGTATCCCCGTTCCGGCCATCAAAGATTCGAGAAAACGTCCGTGAAATCTTGGTGCCTGGGATGAGCCTTCATAATTACATCCCCAACTTGTTCAAGGGCAAGACTGCAGGACCCATGGCGCTCATGTCGGCCGCTCCTACACTTTGTTCGGAGGCGCTAGGGAAGGAGGAGGTGCAAGCTCTTTTGAAGGAGGAGTTTGACGTTGTCCTGATTAGTATGGTCATTAGTCATTGTTTCCTGTCGATTGTTCATAAGATGCAGGTTAGTTTAGAAATGTTGTATTATTTTTTTAGCATGTTCGTCTGTACGCTTCTGTGACTATCGTCATATTCAGAGACACTTCGGACACACACACATACTCACACACAAATATACAGTCAGCCCCAAAAGTCTTGGCGTGAACATCCCGTGCTAAGATTTTTGCTTCAGAATAGATTGCTATCACTGTTGAGGACTTATTTTTATGCCGTATCCACAAACGTGCTCCAAATCTGCCTCACTTCCACGTTTCATATGTAGATATCCTTGGCAAAACGCGAAAACGCGTCAGACCTTTTATCAGAAAATATAAGACATCCACCTACAATATATATTTTTACAGGTCCCCTTCATCTGGGTATCCCCCGCCGGCCCTCTGAGCGTGACCGACCACATGATAGGAAACCCGGCGTTCCCCTCCTTCACGGGGTTCACCCTCCTGGAGGCCAAGCACCCGCTCTCCTTCACTGAGCGAGCCATCAGCGCCTTCGGAGATACATTCTCTGCCGTCATGATGAATAACTATATTGTCTCTTGGTAATGGTTTGCATAAAAATTCGCACGCGCACAACACAAACTATATATTTTATATATAGGCACATGTATATATATAAACTTACACACACATTCACATGTATGTGTGTGTATGTGTAAGTTGAGATAGACAGAAAGATATAGACACACACATACACCAATACATATATACACATGAATACGTAAATATATAAATGTATACATATGTTTATGTATGCAATATATATATATATATATATATATATATATATATATATATACATATACACTTAAATATGTACAGTATACACACATACATTACACACACACACACATATATGTATATAAATGTCTGTGTAATGTACATGTGTATACTGTATATATGTAAGCATGTACATATATGTATATATATACATCTATCCATCCATCCAAATATATATATATATATATATATATATATATATATATATATATATATATATATATATATATATGTATGTATGTATGTATGTATGTATGTATGTATGTTTGTATGTACGTATGTTTGTATGAATACTTAGGTGGCGTCCACCCAGAGCGACTGCCCGAGGCTACACCTTGGGCGTGGATTCAAGGTGGGGGTTTGGAATATCCGTTCTTTGCGTCAGGATGATCGGTTGCCTCTGCTGTCGAGGAAACTGGGGAGGCTGAGACTGAAGGTGGCTGCTCTCTCAGAGGTGAGGAGACCGGGCAGTGGCATGATCAGTGTAGGTGACTACACCTACTACTGGTCAGGCCGCAGGGACTGTCACCATCTCCAGGGAGTAGCCATAGCCATCTCCAGGAGACTCCAGCCCTCGGCACTAGAGGTTACTCCAGTCGATGAGCATATAATGGTAATGAGACTGAAGCTAGCATTTGGCTTCATGTCTCTTATTGCTGTGTACGCTCCTAGTAATGTTTGTAAACTTGACGAGTAAGAGATGTTCGACGCCAAACTAGCATCTGTGTCAGACAGGTTTCCCCGGCGAGATATTCGTGTTGTTCTGGGTGACTTCAATGCCACTGCGATATCTGGCTATGAGATGTCTGTCGGTCCCCATTGCGAGAATAGCCTTTTCCGGAACTTTGCTAGGTCCCAGAAATTGAGGATTTCTGTCTCCTGGTACTAGTGCCCAGACC
>NC_091565.1:28748021-28765521 GCF_042767895.1 Penaeus vannamei
TTGTTTATTATTTCATGGCACATGCTTTATGAAGAAATAAGAACAGAAAGCGATTTACTGATTCAAAATTATTAACACTAATCTGAATGGCCGCCAACGCGTGTGTAGATCCTCAATTTCAAATTAGTATTTTCTTGTTTATTGTTTTTGATAGTAAAAAACGAATTTTATGGTAATTAACTCTAATTGTTTTATATATGTTTAATGTAACTGTTGATGGCTTTCTAGATACTTAAAGATATTGATCATTTCTTTAAGAGAGTTTTTCTTTGCACCTGGAAAGCCCAGAGATCCCGAAGAGAAAGATGCTCTCGGTCGTGTTATCATTGCCAAGGTACTTATATAAGTACTCATTTAGACCTTTATCAGACCTGCATGTACACAAGTTGAACCGCTCCTTAAGATAATAATCGATAAGAGGAAAAGAGATAACGCTCTAATGTCCATATTATCACCAGGGATATTATGGACACTTCTAAGCCACTTCATTTGCCATTGCCTTTACCAATCGCTATCCTCCTACGGTTTTTCGGTAGTGCTGCGACGACGCTTATGATTGATGCCAGTAACCAGCGATAATTATCTTCTTCAAGCTTGTCCCGTTTTACATTACATGGTCGCTGCCTTCTTCAATGTCTTACAGTTAAAATTGTGCCAGGCCCGACCCAATGAATTTTCATAAATATAGATGCAGAAATAAAGGCAAATCTGTCCATATATCGGATAGATATACACTTAACCGTCTATTTACCGGGTTGATATGCATGTCTAGACTGATAAATATGCATTTATTTCTTTACTTATGCATACCAAGTATACGAATATCCTTTGGGTCGAGCCTCGCACAATTCTAACAAACCGGCCGTTAATCTCTAGTGGGGCCGGCCTTCCGAATAGGCTGATAATTATGATTATAAGTCCGTGATCGTAATGAATGCGACGATAACTGTAATATCGATTATTCTTTGTATTACCCTGTTGGGAGTTGTATTGCTAGCAGCGTTCAGTGGCGTCATTCGCACTCCATCGGCGGAGCAGGATCCGTGAGGCACGCCCCCAGCTCGACCCCAACCGAAGCAAAGGACTGGCGGTTTGAGGCTGAACGGGGAGGCCATTTGGGTGAACAGCGTCCGGGGGTCGATATGAAGTCCTCTATCTAAATGATTCATCATATTTATGAATGATCTGTTCGAATAATCTAATCTTAATCATGAGCTTGATGGAAACTATAGTCCAAAATGTCCCAGGTGAACGTTACCTCCCACGCAGTCCCAGTATTTTTGCCACGATTCATGTGAAAATGCTTTTGGAAATGCTTAAGACATTTACCGAGAAAAATAACCAATAATAAGACGGGTTAAAATCAGTTGGAATTACAGTCAAATCTGGGGGAATTAGCGTAAAAATCATGTTTATCGAAAGTTTATTGAGCATTTACAGGTTTTAAAAACAGGGAGAGTACTTGAAGTCCAACCCTATTCTGGGGCCTTCGTCTTTCCTAAATATTTTCTACTGTACGTGTGCTACTGTATAGGGATACAGATGTTGTATTTGTTTACCTCATCGGGAGGCCCCCTTTTAATGCTTAGAAGGGACGCCCCCCACTGCTCACACAAATAACGCTCATGGTAGACGCGGTATAATATGGCCATAATTTATATTTGTAATAGTTTTCTACTACTACTATTAGTAGAACATGCTCTAACTCTATCCTGCAGACTGGCTAAACCAGCGCCCAATTTCACCCCAGGTACCGCCAGGTCTTAGTGAAGGTGTTTGGGTCCCTGAAGCAGCGCGTGTTGTGGAAGTGGGACCAGGAGGACATGCCCGACCTACCCCCCAACGTGCGGCTCGGGAAGTGGCTCCCGCAGCAAGACATTCTAGGTCAGAGATGCATTTATCTGAGGAAGACATGACAGTTATTTACAATCATTTCGTGGAGCAGTCTGAGAAATGCCGTGGGGGTTTCATGATGAGTATAAGCAGTCGATTTTAGTGAACTGCCAGTCAATCATTCACAATAAAATTGTAACAAGAGTGGATGCAATACATACAAATAGATAAACACGATCAACTCATTGTTTGTGATTTCCAATAAATGTGAGGATTTTCTGTTGCAGGCCACGCGTCCCTCCGCCTCTTCATGACACACGGCGGACAACTGAGCACAATGGAGTCCACGTACCATGGCATCCCGGTTCTTGGCTTGCCCGTGATGGGGGACCAGCACACCAACATGGTTCAGGTGGCGAGGGAGGGCTGGGGCAAAGTCATCTTCTGGGACCAGCTGTCAGAGGAGGTCTTGACGGAAGGGATTCGCTCGGTCATGGACGATCAGAGGTAATAGACACAGGTGGCCGGAGAGACTGAGCAGTTTTTATTATTCTGAACGGCAGTGTAGTTTTGGGAATTTCCCTTTTGTTGGATAACAGGGGTCCTGTGAAGGGAGGAAGAAGAGTAGAATCTGGCCAAAATCATGAAGTATTACACACATGGATATATATACATTCATGAAAAAAAAAAAATATATATATATATATATATAGAGAGAGAGAGAGAGAGAGAGAGAAAGAGAAACTAATTATACCAATCCATCTATATATTCATAAAACTATTATATATATATACATATATATATTTACATCATTATTGTGAGCTAATGCAGACAGGGGTGTACAGCCACATCCACCCTTCGTTTCCATCTACGAGGATCCCTCTTAGATGAACCAAGTCCCTGCCAGGCAGGGACTTGGTCTATCTCAAGCTCCTCATGACAGGTTTGATCGATCTGCCCAAGCCACAACTTCCTAGGTCGTCCCACAGGCCTCCCCCATCTATGGCTATCTTGCACAGAGACAATCTGCTGGGCAGGATCAGCCTTTGGGAAGCGAGCCAGGTGGCCGTATAGCCTGAGCTGGCGATCACAGATTGTGCAAGTAACAGGGCCTGTGCCAGCCTCACGGTGCAACTCTTGGTTGGACATTTGGTCCCGCCAGCTGCACCCATGATCTGACTTATTACAAAAGGCATGAAGATGAGATCCCAAGGCACAGGATAGCAGCCAGATTTCACTACCATATAGTATCACCAGCATTATCAGGGCCTTGAAAACACGTAGCATCTCCAAATACTCTTGTCAAGAGACTCAGATAGAATAGCAACATCATCAGCAAAGTAACCCTGATATTGCTCAGAGTTGCTCACAATGGTTTTAGGCAGTAACCCTGTCCAATATCCAGTCCATGCAAGCATTGAAAAATGTTGGAGCAAGGACAGTCTTGCCTAACTAACTGGAAAGAGGCTCGACAGGCCCCCACCACAATTTACAGCACTTTCAGTACCAGTACACAGGCTTGCTAATAGTCTAATAACCCTTGTTTGAATTCCTCTCAATCTCAGTATTGAGAGTGATTTCGATGCATCATATTGAATGCCTGCTTGACGTCAATGCAAGCAGACCATGCCCAAACTGGCAACGACTCTCTACAATGACTAAGTGCCAGGATATGGTCGGTCTGGTGCCTTAGCAGATGATCTCTGATACGTCTCACTGCTCTACTACTCTTCAGCTTGAAGATCTCCCCCTTAACTTCAGTGAGGGAGGGTGGATCCTTACTGATGAGTGAGTCTGGCAACGGAATCTTGACACTATCTGCACCCAAATTAATTGTTAATTGTTGGTGGATCAACCTGGTACAACTACTTAAAATACTTATATTACACTAACAAGATCTGAGATAAGCTGGCCACTTACTGAGTGCAGTGCTGTCACCTGTGAAGAGGGCTTGGAGTTGGTAGGTAGGACAAAGATCATTTACCAAGAAATGGCCTTCTGTGCAAGACTGCTAATGAACTGAACTTTGTCCCTTCACAACAGTGACCGAGTATGCACCTAAGAGTGATGCAAATCCCAATTCCCTGTCAGACGAGTTGCATGATAAGCATCTGTAGCTTCCAGTGTCTCCTGTCAGATATAATTCTATCTTGCTATAGGGCGTTCACCAATCGATTCTTGAGCTGCATCAACCATTTCACGCTTGAAGGTGTCCCACAGAAGTACAGGGTCCGTCAGGTTGTCGAGCACTAAGAAACGACAAGAAACTGACTCAAAAACCCCCGGGCACACCTCCCTCCTCTCTCAACCTGTCCAGATGAAACACCCTAGAGTGGTCATTGGACTGCTGGGGAGTTTAGAATTGGACCTGGAGGGTAGCCACAACTAATCTATGATCAGTATCATAGAATTCGGCACTCCTTTACGCCCTGTAGTTCTGGAGGATCCCCCAACAAATGCTAACAAGGATGTGGTCGATCTCCTTGGCTGCATCACCTGCATCACTGTATGACATCCAACGATGAGGGCAGTGCTGGTATCAAGAGCCAGAAATCTCAGTTTCTGGGACCGTGCAAAGCCCCAGAAAAGGAGGCTATTCTCACTGCTGGCATCATTCCCGAACCATGGGGACCGACAGATATCTCATAGCCAACTCGATGACAGCCATATTCCACAATGAAGTCACCCAGAACAATATGAATATTTTGTTGAGAACAACTGTGTGACAGATGCAAGTTTGGTGTAAAACATTTCTTTTCACATCGAGTTTGCAAACATCGGTAGGAGTGTACACAGCAATAAGAGACATGAAGCCAAATGTAAGCTTCAGTCTCAACCCATTATACACTAATCGCCCCGAGTAACCTCTACTACCACTGGCCGAAGTCTGCTAGAGATAGCTATGGATGCTCCCTGAATATGGTGACCATTTCTGCAGCTTAACCAGCCGCTGCCAGGACTTCTCACCTCCGAGAGAGCATCCACCTCAACTCTCAGCCTCCTCAATTCCCTCGACAGTAGTGGCAACCAATCATCCTGACACAAAGAGCAGATGTTCCAAGCCCCCACCCTGACATCCTGCTTGAGGTTTAACCTTGGGCCTTCACTCTAAGTGGGTTGGCAGCTGCCAGAACACAGGAGAAACGACTAGCTCCCATTCCCATCTTGTGCCCCAGCAGTCGCCCTCCCAACGGGGCCACAGCGTGCTCACATGTTGGGTAGGAGGGGCATTTCCCATTTCCACAGCATTTCTTTTTATATTCGATACTGCCGATGCGTTATATCTGAGGGAAGGGGAGAGAAATGCAAGGCCCACCGAGCTACCCATTAACACCAGGGGGCTGAGGGGTAGGAGTTGGTACAAAGCCAGGGCGTGTTTACACACTGGTGAGCCATGACTGTACCTCTAGGACCTCTTGCTGCTCCAAGATCCCCCACAGTTTAGCCTGGGACCACAATGTACCCAGTTTCCATGGGTGGCCATGGGGAGGCACTGCAGGTCTCGATGATGGAGAGGCTATAAACTGGCAGGGGAGGCTTATACAGAGCTACTCCCTTTTCACATTAAGCTAGCCAGTGATCGCAGCTGAAAGTGAGAAGGCACTTAACACTGCTAGGCTATGACGCCGTCACACCATATATATATATATATATATATATATATATATATATATATATATATATATATATATATATATATATATATATATATATATATATATATATATATATATATATATATATATATATATATATATATATATATATATATATATATACACACACACATATATATATATACATGTATGTACAGTATACATATTTATATACACATTTTATGCATATCCCTTACCTCTTAATACACTAATCCTTTAGTCTGGAACATTAGGAAAATTCGGATAGCTACTGGCTGAAAAACACCACTAGGTAGATAAAAAAAATAATAATAATAATTAGTAACGCATATGTCAATGATAATTAGATTGCTCTCAGCTGCCCCATGTTATACAAGTGCAGTTAGAATTGTATTTTTATGCAGTTATTTGCAGCAGTTGGACATTTTCAGGGATATATTATAACTATATGCATAATACATTTGGATGATATAATACTGAAATAAAGATTTGTAATTGATCTAGCAAATATTGTCTGCGTGTCGCTAGACTGTAGAGGTTGCGAACCCCCGATGTAAAGACATTTCGTGAAACTGGTCCACGTGGCCACACTCATCCAGCCTCGAGGCACCGACTGCCACTCACTAGCCCGTGTGTTGCAGCATGAGACAAGAAGCAAAGCGACGCTCCGGAGTGATGAAGGATCAGCCTCAGCCCGCGGGGGAAGTCGCATCCTACTGGGTGAACTACGTCATCAGGCACAAGGGAGCGCCTCACCTGCGGTCGCCCGTGGTCGCCATGGCGTGGTGAGTCGAATGCTCAGCATTACTGAGACACGTACAGGAGGCATCAGCGTATCCAATACTTTCGTTTTCAGTAGGATTTCATATATCATCCATAAATTTTCATTTGTTTTATTTAAAAAAAAAGGTTAAGGTAACAATCTAATCTTAATCCTCAGGTACCAGGTTTATAACGTCGATGTGTGGATGACCGCGGCGGCAGTGGCGATCGGGATCACGTACCTCCTCGTGAAGCTCCTCGCCGTAGGATGCGCGAGACTCTGCTCCTCAAAGGGCAAGCGAAAGCGCGACTAGATGCGAGGAGCTTGAGTGTGTGTTTCTTGTGTGTGGCTGTTTCTCAGCCTTACTGTGTCTGCATTCAGTACATGTATATGTTGGAACATCATTAAATGAACATGTAAAAAAACAATAAATCAAAGCTGTTGTGCTTGTGTATCACAAACCTACCTATTTTTAAGCACTAATTGGCAGATCTAATATAACACGCAGAAAGTTTTGGTTAGACGTCATAGAACCTCTACATTTATTTAGAGCACCGTTAGTCCTTTATTTGACTGAAATGCAATATTTGGGGATTTATATATATACATGAATAGAAAAACATTCTATCGTGTTGATACTATGGTAGAAAAACCCACAATGCACAAACTAGATTTATTGAGGAAAGTGAGACAACAGATTCGGAATTGTCCTGGATCCCATCTTTGGGTCTGAGGAAGGAGTTCAGTTCAGTTAGATTTGCGAAGTCATGCTTCGCCCGGGCCTTTTCTCTGGAGTGGCCCGGCCTGTGTTAACTATTTCTAGTTAACTCAGACCTTTTCTTTGAACTGCATGCTTATCGCGGTGGCTGGATTGCAAGCAAGCGATCCAGCTGCCATGGAGAAAGCATGTTGCACACCCTTTTTACCAGCCCGGCGGCTGTGGTGGGTGGTCCCTGCCTTAGAAATTGTGTGTGTACACAATTCTGCAAGTAATGTAACAGGGTGGCGTTAAGCTCGCCGCAGTGTTTACATAACCTCCCAGTCTCATTGTCAATAATTTGCCAAGCGCATTGGTAACCTAGTCTTAGTCTGAATAGTATGACTTCGGTACTTTTTGTATTTGGAGGAAGGGCCAGTGGCTCATAGCCTGAAGCATCTGAGTACCACTTGGCAGCGAGCGATTTTGTGATGTTTTCTCTATGTGCTCCCCGGAGGACCGCACACGCTGCAGCTTTGGTACCTTGGCTCAGTCCCCTTCGACTGGGTTTAACGATCATGGAGGATGGGGGCATACCCCTGCCCTTTTCGGCTAGTTTATCAGCAAGCTCGTTCCCTTGTATGCCTATATGGCTTGGAATATTGATCTTTTCTCATGGTGAGATTTAGAATTGAGAATTCGATCATTTCTTTTGCCCACGGCAGGGGTTCTTTGTAGTCAGGATGAGGGGAGTCCATACCCTTGGCAAGCAATGAATCTTTTAGCTGAAAGCGTATCAAAACTCTGGCTGTGTGTGTGAGCCAGGAATTGTCCGCAAACAACTGATAATCTTGTTGTAGGCGTCTGAGAACTCTTTGTCTTAGATAGGAGTTTGTGGGTGCCTGCAGGACCTTGGAAAGGAACTGTGCTGCCATTAGATCAATTCTGGTGTCCATGGACGGTAAATCAGCTTCCATGAGGAGGTTGATGACCTTTGTCCACTTAGGTGCACCTAGAATTATCCTGGCTGCTTCGTTTTGTATTGTTTCCAGTTTTTCTTTTAATGTTGTGCTGGAAGCAATGAGGGTGATAGATGCATAGTCAATAATAGGACGGACAGCATGTACATAGAATGATCTTAGTACTTTGTGTCCTGCTCCTATGTGTCTCCCTGTCATGATTTTCATGACTGACAGTCTTTCCTTGGTTCTGTCAAGCAGGTATTGGATCTCCTTTTTGAAAGTGAGTGTGTGTCCTATCCATACACCAAGGTATAGATAGTCCTTCACCCATTCCAGATCCATACCCTGTATAGTGAGTTTTTTGTTTCTGACATTGGTTCTCAGTGCCATTGCTTTGGATTCTGCTGCTGATATTTTTAGACCCGTCCTACAACACTCTTCGGACACCAGGTTCAGATAATGCTGAGCTCTAGTAAGGCAGTGATTGCCAGAGGCTATGATTGCCAAGTCATCTGCATAAGAGGGTATTAAACAGGGCTGGACTAAGAACCCCTCCCTGAGGAGTTCCATTTTCAAGTGGCATGTGCTGTGAGAGGTGGCCTTGAAATCTGACATTTGCTGATCTATTTTTAAAATAGTCAGCTATCCAGGCCAAGAGTCTGCCTTTGACTCCTTTGTGGATTAGGGTCTCAAATGGCAAGCGGACTTGCCAGTTCAAAAGCCTTCTCCAGGTCTAGGAAGACAGCCACGGCAGGCGAGGTGCAGATTGTGTTTAAGAGTGTGGAAATGCTATGAGCAGTGCTCTTACCCCTTGTGAACCCGTGCAGGTGTTCATGGGGGGGACCCATTTTCCATCGGAGCATGTTGAGTACCATCTCAGCTGTTTTACCTAGGCAGCAGAGAAGAGAGATGGGACGGTACTTGCCAGGCTCCTTTGGTTTTGGGATGGGAACTATTGTGCCTTGTTTCCATCTCTGGGGCACCGTGGCTGTTTGCCAGGATTTGTTGATAACCTGCAAGAATGCAAGTTCTCCTGCAAGGCCTAGATGCGAAATGATGGGGTGAGAGATCCCATCAGATCCCGGTGCTAACCCAGAACTGGATTCGTATGATTTTCTTTGTTCCCTAAGAGAGAACAAGGCATCCGTTTCATCAGCTTCGAGTGCCTTGTCTCTTATGAGAGCAAGTCTTTCTGGATTTAAGTTTTGTTGCTTTTCTCTCATCATTGGAGACAGATTGTTGGTGCTGGTTCTGGCAGAGAAATCAAGCACCAATCTGTTAGCCTCTGATTGTGGGTCATGATGAGTGCATTTCGGGGCTTGGCGGCTTATCGCTTGCCTAACCCATTTCCAGAACTCTGTAAGGCTGGTCTGGTGCCCAAAAGTTTGGCACCATTCCAGCCATTTTTCCTGCCTTACTCTGTTGGCAGTTTCCTTGGCATCCACGATAGCTTCCCTCAACAGGGCCAGATTGTCGGGAGATCTTTGGCGTCGGAAGTTTTTTCTACACATTAACCCTGTGGTTGACCTCTTTGATCTCATCATTATAGTACCAGGCGTCTTTGTGAGTTCTGGACCATGGGCGAATTTTGGGGATGGTTTGTGAGGCTGCCTGGTTTATGGCCTGGATTAGCCTTGCCTCTAGCACATCCACATTTTCATTATTGTTATTGGGTTCATTGTCTCTCAGACGTTGGGCCAAGCCTTCTTGGAAGGCAAACCAGTTGGCCTTGTCTGTTTTCCATTTAGGAATGTGATGCGGTCTTTGGGCTGGACCTGCATCCATTAGTGACTATGCCGTAGTGATCACTAGTGACCGTATCATCGACACACCACCGAATTCTCTCCACCATTGTTGCAGTGGCAAAGGTGAGGTCTAGGACCCCTCCCTTCACATGCGTTGGTTCTTTGGTGTTGAGAAGAGCGATCTCAGGGAATGTCCAAAGCACTTCTTCTATGTGAATGCCTGCCGCGTTCGGCCTTTTGCGGGGATTCAGCATGGCCATGTGTGCATTGAAGTCTCCCCCTATGATCACTCGGTCTTGTGCTGCAGTAGCACAGACCTGGTTTAGATCTAAGCTCTCACGCAGTGGTTTGCTATGAATATTATATATTTTTATAGGGTCCCCAGGTAGCTGAATCTCAACAGCAAGAGATTCAACACCATCTCCACAGTGCGGCGGGTTGGCTTTTAGGGAGCAAGGGATAGCTTCTTTTACCAGGGTCATCAGGCCTCTAGCACCATCCAGGTTTGGAGTGGTGAAGGCATGATATCCTGAAAAGCACACGGATCCCATAGTTAGTGTCTCCTGGAGCATGACGACGTCAATGCTCCTTGCTCGCACAATTAACTGGAGAAAGGAGTTCTTGCTTTTATAGCTACAGATATTCCACTGCAGTATGCTTAGATTGTGTGCCATGATGGTTCCTCAGTGTCACTTGTTTCAGCTTCAGATGCCCCAGTGCTGGTGGCATCAGATAAATACAGATTCTCGTTGATTGAGGATTGTACAACTTCCTCTAAGTCAGACACTCCGGTTAAGGCTCTACCGAGGGGTGTAGGGCCTAGGTTGGAAGTGTCACCTCGGGTCAGAGGACGAGACTTTGGCTGTACAGACTCGGCCTGCTGCACAGTTTCAGCCTGTCCTGACAGACTAGCTGGGGTTTCATGTAATGTTTCTCTTGAAACTAGCCTGCCATCCAAGGATTTAGGGAGGGGAGCGCTGCTCGTTATCGGTTTGGAGGCTTCTAGCTTCCTTCCCTTCAGAGCTGCCACAGTTTGGGTCATAGCCGTCATTGCGACCTGCACTGCTTTCTCCGCCTCCTCACTGGTCCTCCCCAAGGCTGTTGCTACTGCAGAAACTACAGCACTCAACAGGAGAGTCATATCTTTCTCGTCAAAGAAAAGATTATCATCTACTGGGGGGACCATTACTGTGGACTTTGAACCTTTTTCCCTTTGGTTCTTTTTTGTGGTTTTGCCACTAGCAAGCTTGGGGAACTCATCTCTGTTAGAGGTATCCAATTTTTGCTGTGGGGGCGACTCCTTCCTCTTAGGAGGTCGGGGAGTCTTTTCTTTTTGGTTTTGGTTTTTGTTTTTGCCCTAGACGTAGGTGCCTGGGGGCACAGGGACAAAGTCAGGACGCTTTTTGGCTAGCTCCTGCTGTTTAATCATTGCCTGTTTCCTGACAGAGCAAGCCAGGCTTCAGGCATGATGCTTTTTGGCACAGTTTGGACACGGCTATTGTGTCCTTCTGGCCATCTTTGTGTGCCTTTATACACACTTCGGTTTCATGTGCCTCGCTGCATACACCACATTTGGCTTTGGCCTTGCAGTTGGCCTGGTGATGCCCAAATTTCTGGCACGTGAAACACCTCAAGGGCTCTGGCACATATGCCCTGAGCTTGTATGAGCCCCAGTTACCCAGATCAAGGGTGGTGATTGGGGCTCCCTTGAGGATAACCAGGACTTGCCTGGTTGGAGACTTCCCTTTTGGCCATGCGGGAAGCCTCCACCACTTGTGGGAGAGACGTGATCACCTCCACGTCGAACCCTAGTGGAAAGCCAAGTAGCACCATCTTGGACTTTTTCTCTTGGTTGGTCAGTGGTGAAATACACACCTTTCTCCCGTCTTTTAGCACCTTGATTTCCTGCAGGATATTCATGTTGGCTGTGTCTTTGGGGGCCATGATCATGCCCTCATCTCTAGAGATTCGGATTGATAGTCTTACATTTCTTTCCTTCTCCAATGCCCTTACCAACTGGTATGCATTGTCGAAGTCTTCAGGTTTTTTTGGTACCTTAAACCGCGTTAGTCGACTTGGGGTGTGCTCTGCCTCTTCTTCAGAGTCAGTTTCCACCCTTCGTCGCTTCACGCCTCCCCTTTGCAGGGGTTTAAGGCCTTTGGAAGTGGGGGCAGTTGATTTGGCTGGTTCAGCTGTAGCCCCTTCTTGACTAAGGGAGTTCTGAGGGGAGTTCAGGTTTCCCTCAGTCTGGTGTGCATGGACAGACTTTGTGTTTGGTGTTTCTGTCTTGTCCTTGCTCGGTTCAGCAGGCCGGACACGTTTGGCCTGCTTTTGGTTTTTCTTTCGCCCCCCTGCAACCTTGAAAGGCTCCAGGGTGACTGCCATGGTCTGATTCATTTTGTGGTCATTTAGAGAGTTGGAAACAGATTGGTCCCCTTTCGGGGATTATCTTTATACCTACTCTCAGGGTGAGGTCTTAAGAAGGGCCTCAAAAGAAGCTCTGATCCCTACACTCGACCCTTCAGCACCACAGGACAGATCCCCTGGGTGGGCTGAACTCGGAGTTTTGGTGTGGTAAACGATCTGCACCCCAATCCTGCTACAAGGGGGGTGTGATCCCGTCACCGCAGCCCAGGCGAATGTTGGAAATCAACGTTTCCCGCAGGCCCAGGCTGCACCAGGAAGTCAGAAGGAGAGAGCAAAAGTTAGGCACCGAAAAGTCGCCCTTGGTGCGTGGCCACAAACTATGTCCAGGACCAGAGGGTCCAAACCTGGTTTGTAACCTCGCTCTCCAAGGGAGCGGTAGTGAGGCAATTGCTACAAGAGAAGGCCTGGCCAATTGTCGCGGCGAACCACGAGAAATTGGCGGAGCTCTCTGTGTAGTTTGTTGTCAAAGAGTATCAAAATCAAGCTCAAGTCTAGTGGCTTTTGCTCTGGAGGATCACGCCAAGTGGGTGACAATAATGCCTCGCCAATTGGGTGATCTCTCTCTGCACACCACAGGGGAGAGGGCCTGTGGAAGGAGGGAGAGGAAGCGGTATAAGAGGGAAGGGAGGAGAAGCACTCAGGAAACACGAGGCAGGTGAGGACAGGAGAACGGAAGCAAAGGGAGGTCAGGTCAGGTGGAGAGAGGAAACGCAGCACCACGGGAGACACGGGGCAAGTGAGGACAGGAGACACGAAGCGAAGGGGGGTCAGGTCAGGTCGAAGGATCAGGCGGTCCATGTGAGGGGTGACCGGCATAAGGAAGGAGATGAAGGATGTGGGAAACGAGGAGGCTGTCGGCAGGAGAAAAACCGCTGCTCAAGTTGAAATTGGGCAGTAGCTTAATCAGAGAAGATTCCACTAGTCTGCGGGCATGGACATCAGCGGAAGGGAAGAGAATGCGTGCTGCTTTCCAGTCCATCTGATGGCCAGTGTCCCACTGATGGCAGAAGAGGGCGTTGTTGCTGTCCCCTGGATACAGCGTACTTATGCTGAGACAGACGCTTAGTAAGACTGACGTCTGTTTCACCAAAATACTGCTTATCACAGGAGGCACACGGTGCAGCATAGGTGCCCACCTTCGAGGTAGAGGGAGAGCAGGTGTGAACCAAGTTACGACGGAGAGTATTCACCTGGAGAAAGGAGAGTCTGCAGTTGAGAGACTGCAGGGACCGACGGAGGGAGTAGATCTCCTCAGTGTAAGGCAGGCTTAGGACAGGCAGGTGAGGAGACTCCTGCTTCCCTTTCTTTCCTCCCTTCCTTCATTCATTCATTCATTACTTCCTTCCTCCCTTTCACCCTCCCTTCCTTATTTCTTTCTTTTCTTCTTCCCTTCATTCTTTATTTCTTAATTTCTTTCTGGTCAGGGGGCATAGGTGGAGGCGCCACCTAACAGGTCCTGGGCCTTCTGCAGGTAGGAGGCTCGGTCGAGGACCACCATTGAGTTGCCTTTGTCAGAAGGCAAAATTGTGACATTCTCCCTGCGCAGGCTGTGAAGGGCCTCACGGTAACGCCTGGGGATGGAAGGGTTTGGGTGAAGGAGGGACTCGAGGGCCGGAAAGAAGGCCCCACGAAGGAGGGAGACATCAGGCAAGGAGTTCCTATGAGCGTAGATGAACCAGTCAAAGGAAGAAATGATGTCAATAGAGGTAAGGGGAAGAGGAAAGCAAACGAAAGACCGAAGCCAAGGAGTTGTTGTCGGTGAGGGGTCAAGGACAGAGAGGAAAGGTTGGTAACCGCGTCGGTGAGGGAGAAGCGGGACCAGGGACTACGGGAGGTGAGGTTAGATAGTTTCTGGGAGAGGGAGCGGACATGGGTAGTGGAGAGGAACCGGGAAGAATCGTGGGCCACGTCGAAGAGCTGGAAGACATGGCCGAGGATTCGTTCCTTCAGTAGGTCAGAACGAACTCGCGAGCTATAGTAGGAATGTTCGACACCCCTCTTACCAGCGCGGATCCATTCAAGGAGGAGGGAACGAGCATAATCAGGAAAAGGAGATCCTTTATCCGAGTGCTTCAAGAGATTGCCGATCGAGGAAGGGAGCACCTGCTCCTCGAGGCAGTCTCGGAGGAAACGAAGTTGATTCTTCCGTCGGGCCGTGGCGATGAGGGAATCCTCAAAAGCACGGAAGGCAGGAACCAAGTCGGGGAAGGAGGCAAATAGGAACGAGAGATTTCGTTTAACCGTGGGGTCCATGATGAATAGAAAAACACTACCGTGTTGATATTATGGTAGAAAAACCCACAATGGACAAACTAGATTTACTGAGGAAAGTGAGACAACAGTTTCGGAATCGTCCTCGATTCCATCTTCGGGTCTGAGGAGGAAAGGATAAGGATAAGTCATATGCGAAGCCTAGCCTTGCCCGGGCTATAGGGGAGCCCGGCCTATGCCGACTAATGTCGACTCGATCACCGTGTGTCAACAAGTGCTGACACTACAGAGCTTAGTCCTTACCCACCGTAGTGCCCAGCCACAGCAGTAACCTCTGAGCGACAATTGCAACTTCTCGCGCCTGGACGGGGCGCGAACCGCCGACCCCTCGGATGAGAGGCCAACACTTTACCACTGTACTAGCCTGGAGGCTGGGAGGGAAGGGAGAGAAAGCGGTATAAGAGGGAAGGGAGGAGAAGCACACGGGAAACTCAGGGCAGGTGAGGACAGGAGAACTTAAGCGAAGGGAGGTCAGGTCCGGTGGAGAGAGGAAACGCGGTGTCCCGCCGGCGTCCATGCTGAGCCTGGATGTCGACACCCTATTCACCAAGGTCCCGCTTGATGACGTCCTCGATTTCCTTCAGAGGAAGCTCCCTGTCGAGGATCCTCGTCTTCCTCTTCCCACCGAAATCTTCCTCCAGCTGATTCGTCTGTGTGTGGAGTCGAATTCCTTCTCTTTTGAGGGTCGTTTCTACTCACAGACGTTCGGTGTTGCCATGGGCTCTCCTCTCTCCCCTGTTCTGGCTAACCTGTACATGGAGTTCTTCGAGTCGGAGCTCCTCCCTTCCATCTCCCCTCGTTCTTCCATGTGGCTGAGATATGTCGACGACGTCTTCGTTCTCTGGCCTCATGACCCTGCCCTGTTTCCTGATTTCCTGGCGCAGCTGAATTCTCTCTCCTTCCATCCGTTTCAAGGTGGAATGGGGGGTTGACGACAAGCTCCCTTTCTTGGACACTCTTGTCCATCGCTCTGATAATCATTTTTCCTTTTCTATATACAGGAAACCTATGCACAGTGGTATGTACATACACTTCTTCTCGTACCATCCATTGCATGTGAAGAGAGGGGTTGCCAACTCGCTGTTTCTTCGTGCCCTCCGCATCTGTGACCCCAGTATCTGGATGGAGAGATCGACTTCCTTCGTCGTTCGTTCTCCAAACTGGGCTACCCTCGCCATGTCCTTGACGTCGCGTTATCCAGGGCGCGGCGTACCTTCTACAATGACTCCCCTCCCAATGAATCTCCTCACCTCAAAATGAACTAAATGGTTTCCAACATTTTTTTTCTTCCTTTTTACATAGATATAAGTGAAAAATTGTTTTTCTTTCCTTTTTTGCGAGAAGCTAAATTGATATCTTTCTCAAAACAAACTAAAGGGATTTCTTCCATCAAACTTTTTTCTGTCTATGAAGCTGAGCGGATTCTTCATCGCAATCGCTTCCGCCAGGAGGCGAGGCCGCAGGGCAGCTTCGCCTCCCGCTCATCAGTTGCAACGCCTCTTGCCCTTCTTGCTCTGTTCCTTCTTGTGCTTGGCGGCCTGCTTTTTTACTTTACTCGCATGCTGGTGCTTGGCGGGCTGCTTCCTCTACTTGATTGCCTGTTTGTGCTTGCCAATCTGCTGGTGCTTGCCGACCTGCTGGTACTTGTCGACCTGCTGGGGTTTGCCAACCTGCTGGTGCTTGCCGACCTGCTGGGGTTTGCCAACCTGCTGGTGCTTGCCAACCTGCTGGTGCTTGCCGACCTGCTGATGCTTGCCAACCTGCTGGTGCTTGCCGACCTGCTGGGGTTTGCAAACACGCATACAGACACAGAGACATACAAACATAGTCACACATACACACAGAGACAACCTGGGGTTTGCCAGTCTGCTGGGGCTGAGCGATGGGCATCTGCATGCCGGGCACGTATTTCTTGAGCTTGAGTCCTAGCCGCTCCCTCTCGTGCTTGAACTCCTCCGCAAGCAGGCCCTGCACCAGCTCCCACAAGCCCGACTTCCCGGACTGGCTGGTGTTTGTGCTTATAGCGGTCTTGGCCAGCTGCTACGGCCTTCATGTTGCCAGGCCCTGCGACCACCAGCTCTCCAATCAGCAGTTCGCCCGTTTTTGCAACGAACGCCTTCATTATCTGCTCCAACACCAACTTGAGATGCTGAGCGCGGTTCTCATCGGCCTTCTGCTGCCGCTTCTGCGCCTGCTCGCTGTGATCATCCTTCTTGGCGTGCATCTTGAGCTCCTACTCGAGAAGGACCACGTAGGAGGCGGGAGTGCCCAGGGCGATCACGTGCTGGTTCCCGTACACGACCACATAGCCGTTCTTGGTCGGTTGGGCTTCTTCTCCATCTTCTCGGCCTTGAAGACTCGCTTCTCTTGCTTCCTCTTATCCTCCTTCATCTTGTCCTCCTTGGACTGCCTGGGCTCGGCCACGAATGCGATCAGCTCCTCGCCAGCGAGGTTGAAAGTGTCGAACCATTCGATGGACTCGGGTTCCGAGGTCCACCGTGGCAAGGCGCGCGCCACGGCGTTCTTGCACATGGACTTGGGGAGGCGTCGCTGGATCTTCATCTTGGTTACGGAGATTTCTCGGAAACCTTATCTTTTAGGAACTCGAAGGGGGGGTGGGGGGTGGCTTAGCTTCGGTCAAGAGGTTATCGCCTTCTGGTGGGAGTGGTGTGTCTGTGTAAGGTCTATATACTTATATAGACCTTGTGTCTTGGTGTTTGCGTGTGTCTAGGGGTTTGTGTGTGTCTGTGGGCGTGGGCGTGTGAGCGTGTGTTTGTGTGTGAGCATGTGCCCCTGTGTTTTTGTATGTGCGTGTTTGTGTTTGATGTGTCTCTGTGTCTGCCCGAGGGTGTTTGTGTCTGTTTTGTGTGTTTGCGCGTGTCTCTGTTTGTGTTTGTGTGTAAGAGTGTGTATGTATGTCTCTGTGTCTGTCTGTCTCTGCATGTGTTTATGTGTGTCTCTGTGTGTGTTTGTGTATGTTTGTGTTTGTGTGTCTGTTTTTGTATGTGTGTGTTTGCATGTGGTTTTGTGTGTGTGTATGTGTTCGTTTCTGTGTGTGTGTGTTTGTATGCGTTTGTGTTTATGTGTTTGCTGTGTGTCTGTTTGTTTTTGTATGTGTGTTTGCGTGTGTGTGTGTGTGTTTCTCTGTATTGTTTGTGTATCTGTG